>NC_080864.1:2854675-2932611 GCF_030435755.1 Ochotona princeps | reverse complement strand
GCTCGCTAAGCGGAATTCCTCTCTGGCAGCTTGTAACGGCCTAGGACTACATTTCCCACAATGCCATCACGGCCGACACGCCACGAAGGAACTACATTTCCCGGGATGCCCTCCTTCCCCGCCCCGGGGACCGTGGGGTCCACGCGTGCATCTTTTTGGGGAACCCTCCAGTCTCGCTGCACCCCCTGGTCGCCCCCGAACACGGGGTGGCCCAGGCCTGGCCCCGGGATGACCTCTGATCTCAGGGGCTCACCCCAGATCCCGAACCCCGAAATGTAGCCTCGTGAACCCCCTGACCCTCGGCTCGTTGAGGCGGAGTGCCTGAGGCCTCGGGTGCTGACCCGGTGCACCTGGCGGCGGGGCCAGGCTCCAGGGGCCGTCCTGTGGCTCCCCGCGGCCTCCTTGCCGGGGTGCGGGGGATGGCGCCCCGAGGGGTGGGAGCTGCGGGGGTGCGGGGATGGCGCCCCGAGGGGGTGGGAGCTGCGGGGGTGCGGGGGATGGCGCCCCGAGGGGTGGGAGCTGCGGGGGTGCGGGGATGGCGCTCCGAGGGTGTCGGGGGTGCGGGGCATGGCGCCCCAAGGGGTGGGAGCTGCGGGGGTGCGGGGCGCACGCCTTCCCCGAGGCTCGAGCACGCCTCCTTGGCCGCCCCAAGGGCAGCCTGTCCTAGGTGGGAGGGACAGAGGATGCGGCCAGGCCGGACTGGATCGAAGTCCTTCTCGCCTGCTCCCTGCGGCCGGATGGAGCGCCAGGAGCCGGGGAGGAGCGGGAGGGGGACGGGACGGGCCGAGTGGACGCCTGCTGTGGGGCGGGGCGAGGGTCTGAAAGTGCGGGCTGGCCCTTTAAGGGGTGGGACGAGAGGGGGGCGTGGCGCATGTCGGGCCCCGCCCACGGTGCTAGGGCGTGTCCTCGCGGGTGATGGGCGTGTCGCTGCGCGGCCGGGGCGTGTCCTCGCCGCTGGGGGGCGTGCCCTGACCTTGGGGGCGTGGCCGGGCGCTCCGCCCCCGGCCGCGGAGGGAGGGAGGGAAGCAGCGAGGGAGGGAGGGAGGGTAGCTGGCGGCGGCGGCGGCGGGAGCAGCATGGATTGGGGCACCGAGTTGTGGGTGAGTCCCGACACGGCCTTTCTCCAAGTTCCCCGGGCCGCGACTTAAGGCTTTCCCACCTCTCGCCCGGCTCCTCTTTGCTTCCCAGGCTGGATTTTTGGGGGGGTGGTGGTGGTGGTGGTGCTGGGGTAGGACACCCCACGCGTTCCCCGTGCACCCGGAGTCACTCGGGAGTTTCTGGGTGGGGGAGGTGGGTAGAAGGGGAGGGAGGAGCGGGCGTCTCAGGACCAGTATCCCTCATCCATAACAATGGCGGGAGCGGCCTGGGGTAAACTGAGGCACGGGGCTGGCCCAGACTCCCAAGGAAAGGACCAGGCCCTGGGGCGGCCGGGAGAGGTCACCTATTTTTGGGCACCCGGGCCCGGCCGCGCGGCTTATCTTACGGCCCCTGGGCTCCTGCCCGCGCCGCCGCTGCCGCCCGGCTGTGTATGGAGGGCAGAGAGGAGGAGGGGACCCTCTGGCCACCCCTTCCCCCCCCCCACGTGGGACCTACAAGGGCCGCCCCAGCATCTCCCAGCTGCCTCTGATGAGTACCCCGGGGGCGCCGAGAGCCAGGGGGACCCAGGGCGGGGCTGCCCGCACCCCACACCCTTGCCCTGTGGAACCTGAGGCCCTGAAAGCCCCCCGATTCCCTCCCTAAGTCTGTCCTATCCCGACCTCCGACCCTATGCCCTCTCTGGTCACTCCCAGCCCGCCCTCCTCCTCCTCCTCCTCTTCCTTCCAGAGCTAAGAAGGAGAAACTGAGACATGCATGGTGGTGGTGCCGGGAGTGGGGGCGGGGGAGAGTGGGGGACGTGGCTGCTCGGGTAACCCCCCCAACACCGGCCTCTGGAGAGTTTAAGGGGGCACCCCACGAACTGCCAGAGATCCGTGTCCTCCTGACTCACGCTGGGCAGGCCGGATTTTCCGGAATCTAGGGGGGATTAGGGGAGCCGGGGCGAAGGGGGGTGGTGGTAGCTGGAGGGTGGCGGCTGGCGAGTGGCTTTGTGCCCCTCTTGCCTGCCCGCCCACCCTTCAGGGCCAGCTAGGAGGCGTGCACAGGAGACCCCGTCGTCCTGTAGGCGACCCCCGGGTGGTGGCTCCGGCCCTTCCCGGGAAAGGGAGGGGGGTGTTCCCGCCAGTTTCCTGCCTTCCCCCCCATCCCCTCCCCGCCCCGTGCGTTGTCTCCGGGGCGGCGCCTGGAAGTCACTCCTCCCAGGGCCAGCCGGCTGGCCTGCAGGGGGGCCACGGAGGGCACAGTTCTGACCTGGACGCACTCTCTTCCCCCTTCTCCCGCCCCGTCCCTGCCTCCCCCAGGACCAGTTTGAGGTCCTGGAGCGCCACACGCAGTGGGGGCTGGACCTGCTGGACAGATACGTGAAGTTTGTGCGGGAACGCTCGGAGGTGGAACAGGCCTATGCCAAGCAGCTGCGGTGAGGCCCCCCGCACCCGGGGTGCAGCCTGGAGCAGCTCAGGGGTGTGTGGGGGGGCTCAGTCTGCGGCCTCTGTTGTCTACCTCCTCCCCCCCCTTAGGAATCTGGTGAAGAAATACTTGCCCAAACGACTTCCCAAAGATGACCCCGAGGCCAAGTAAGGATGAGGACTTGGGGTACAGAGCTGGGCCCTGGAGAGGGGTGGGGGGGGACCTTCCAGGTTGGAGTCCTGGACCAGCTGCTGCTGGCCCTTGCAGGTTACAGAGCAAGCAGCCTTGAACCAGGGGGTGGAGTGGGGTGGGGTGAGAGGAGTGGACTCTTCCAAGCCTTGGTTTGTCTCATCTGCGAAGTGGGTGCCAGGCTTGGCTGGGAGGTGGCGTGAGGTCACTCCCTATGCTGCCACAGCCCCGCCCGTTCGCCTGCCCCCTCCACATGATTCCAAGTCCCTCACTGCCCAAATCCAAAGCAGTTCTCGGAATCAGAAAAGTTTGCTAAGTCACTGGCAGCTAGGAACAACTTGGAGTTATCCAAGTCACCTGTGGGGTAGACAGACCCTCCCCCTCCCCCATGTGCACCTGCTGTTCCCTGAGCAATACGTTGTAAACCATCACTGCCCACCTGGGCTGGGCTGCTCCATCCACCGGGCTAGATGACAGGCGAACACTGCCCGTCTCAAGGGGGGGTGATGGAGGGAGGGAGAGAGAGTGCTCCCAGCTGTGCTGGTTGTAATTCTTCACAGACCCACAAGAGCCAGACCTGGGCCAGGCTGGCTTTCTCACGTTGAGAGGGTAGGGACCCCAAGCCTTAGCGGTCCCCTGCTGCCTGCCTCCCTGGATGGGCATGTGCACGCAGGATTTGGACTGCACCTGCCGTCTTTGCACTGTGTCTCATGAGACACAGTTTTGGATCCTTGGTGGAGAGGAGCCCTGGAAGCAGCCCCCTCACTCAGCTCCCCTCCCTAAGTGGCTGTAATGCCTGGAGCTGAGCTGATCGGGAGCCAGAAGCTTCTTCTGGGTCTCCCACGCGGGTACAGGGTCCGTCCTCCACTGCTTTCCCAGGCCACAGGCAGGGAGCTGGATGGGAAGTGGAACAGCCTGGAATAGAATTGGCGCCCACAGGGTGGAGGATTAGCCTGCTGCACCATGGCGCTGGCCACGTCCTTAGTCCTAGGCCACCCGCAGCCCGCTGGACGAGGTGTCTAAGCCCTGCTCATTGCCTGCTTTCTAAAACATCCGGAATTCCGCACACCTGTTGCAGCCTGGAGTCGGGTGGAGGGCAGTCAGGGTTATGGAGCAGAATCCCATCTCTGCTTCGGGGTTGCGTGTCTTGTGTGGTGGTGGTCCCCGGGGGGGGGAACCTCTTCATCCCTTCCCTCCCCCCCCCCCGTGTCCCCAGGTTCAGCCAGCAGCAGTCCTTTGTACAGATCCTTCAGGAAGTCAATGACTTTGCCGGCCAGCGGGAACTGGTAGCTGAGAACCTCAGCCTACGCGTGTGCCTCGAGCTGGCCAAGTACTCGCAGGAGATGAAACAGGAACGCAAGATGGTGAGGTGTTGGGGTGCAAGGGGGGAGCTGGCTGAGGGTCCCCCTTTCCACCCAGCAAGCCCCACAGCGCATGCATGCGTGCCTCACCGCGCTGGTCTTCACGCAGCACTTCCAGGAGGGCCGGCGGGCCCAGCAGCAGCTGGAGAACGGCTTGAAACAGCTGGAGACCGTAAGAGACAGGGCCGTGGGTGGGATTTCCTGCCCTCCCCGGGGTCCCCCCAGCTTGGCCTGGGAGAGGCGGAGCGGAGGGTGGGATTTCCTGTCCTCCCCGGGGTCCCCCCAGCTTGGGCTGTGAGAGGCGGGGGTCCACCGGCAGCCCCTTCAGGCTGCTTTTCTGGCTTCCTCCCCAGAGCAAGCGCAAGTTCGAGCGAGACTGTCGGGAGGCGGAGAAGGCGGCCCAGACGGCCGAGCGCCTGGACCAGGACATCAACGCCACCAAGGCCGACGTGGAGAAGGTGTGTGCGCTGTGTGCGTGCCTGCACGTGTTCCTCCGTTGTATAGGGGCATGTGGGGGGTTGCCAGGGCCGACTGGGCACCTGGGTGGGCTTTGGCTGGCCGGCCACTCAGCCACCCGACACCCCACCGCCCCCCTGTGCCCTCTCAGGCCAAGCAGCAGGCCCATCTGCGGAGTCACATGGCCGAGGAAAGCAAGAACGAGTACGCGGCTCAGCTGCAGCGCTTCAACCGCGAGCAGGCTCACTTCTACTTCTCGCAGATGCCCCAGGTCTTCGATGTGAGAGCCACGGCCAAGCGCCATCACCCACACTCCCCCCAACCAGCTCCTACACCTCCCGCAGAACCCCAGCCATGAAGTCCCCCAACCCCTAGACCCAAAGGCAACATACTAGCAAGGAGCCAGCTTGTTCCCCTAAGCCCCAGCTCCTACCACGTGGGGAAGAAGTCTGATTTGTCTGTCCCTGCACACACACACACACACACACACACACACACACACACACACCGTTATCTAGCAATGTTGACTCTCCTAGGGGCCCAGGGAGGGTCTTCCCGGGTCTGCTCCCACCGTTGGAATCTGTTTGTTTGCCTTTGGGGCTTGGGGGCGGGGCCGGCTTGAGGAGCAGCCTCGTGTTTGCGGAGTGAGTCACCCCTCCCCTCCGTCAGCCACCTCTGTCCTCCCCCTCCCCCCCATCACCCCTGCAGAAGCTGCAGGACCTGGATGAGCGTCGGGCCTCCCGCCTGGGGGCCGGCTATGGGCTCCTGGCTGAGGCGGAGCTGCAGGTGGGCCCCATCATTGCCAAGTGCTTGGAAGGCATGAAGGTGGCGGCCGAAGCCGTGGACGCCAAGAACGTGGGTGCCTCAGCCGGGTCCAGGGGCGGGATGGTGAAGACGGGGGGGGGGGGGAACACCCCAGAATTACATGCCTCCGCATCGCTGACCGCCCGCACACACACACACCCCCATCCCGCCAGGACTCCCAGCTCCTCATAGAACTGCACAAATCTGGCTTCGTGAGGCCTGGCGACGTGGAATTTGAAGACTTCAGCCAGCCAATGAACCGCGCGCCATCTGACAGCAGCCTGGGCACCCCCTCGGATGCGCGGCCTGAGCTCCGTGGCCAGGGTCGCAGCCGGGCCAAGCGCTGGCCCTTCGGCAAGAAAACCAAGGTGGGAGGGGAGCTGGACTGGAAGTGGACGGTGTGTGTGTGTAGGGGGGCGGAATGGGACCCACTGACTCCACCCCGGCCGCCTGGACACAGAGTCCCCGGCAGGAATTTTCCCCTTGGCTGCCAGCCCGGGTTGGAGGGAAGGAGGACGGATGGGGAGTCCCCTGAGACGGGGAGGGGTGTGTGTGGGGGGGTGTGGTAGCCTGTGGTGTCAGCCTGCCACTTGCCAGGAGAGAAGACCTACTTGTGGGGTTCGGGACACCGCTGGCTGGAAGCCCCCTTGGGTTTCCTCTAATCCTATGCACTCCCCTCCACCCACAACTTTGTTTCCCAAACAAACCCCACCTCTCCTCCCAGTCTGTGCCTTCAACAATCCTCCTCCTCTTCCTCCATCCTCCACCCGGACCTTGGATTTTCCAAAGAGCCATCCTTGGCGCGGGCACCTGCAGGCCCCCTTCCTTTCTGCTCATCTCCCACCATGCACCCCTTCCTCTGAGCTGCCTCCCTCCCCTTGCCCGCTGCTGCTGTGTGAGCTGGGAAGTCAGGTGGGCGGGCAGGCGACAGCAGGGTCAGAGGGGACACCAGGAGGTGCAGGTGGGTAGGGGGCGTCTGGCCTCCCAGCTCACAGCCACATCCCCTCTCTGGAATTCCTGTCTACTCTTGCACAGCTCTTCTGAGTATAATTGTATATCTTAAGTTGTGTTTTTTTCTTAACCGTGTTTTTTTCTTTTCTTGTCTCTTTTTTTTTAATTTTTCTTGATTGTTTTCATCTTTTCTCTGTCTCCTCCTTCACTACACACACATACACACATACACACACACACACACACACACACACACATACCCCAACCCTGACCCCTGGCCTCACCTCTTCTCCTCCCATTCCCTGGCCCCCGCCGGTAGCCGCGCCCCCCACCTTTCTCCCCGTCGGGGGGTTCACTGCCCTCGGCACTCCCTAACGGGCCCCCGTCCCCCCGCTCCGGCCTCGACCCCTTGGCCCTACTGAGCGAGATCAGTAAGTCGGTCAAACCGCGGCTAGCATCCTTCCGCAGCCTCCGAGGTGCCCGTGGGGTAAGTGCGCCCCCCCGGGGGGCGGCCGGGCCCCCTCCTGCCTTGCTTGGCTCTCTGCATGGCTGCCCCCCCATGCCCCCAGAACCGCGGCTGGGGAGGCACATGGACTCGTGTGTGTGTGTGTGTGTGTGTGTGTCCACAGAGTGTGCAAAGCAGCCCGGCCGTTGAAGAGCCAGGGGCTCACATTCCCTCCCCTTCCCACCCCGCCTCCCCCCTGCAGACAGTGGTCACCGAGGACTTCAGCCACCTGCCGCCCGAGCAGCAGAGGAAGCGACTTCAGCAGCAGCTGGAGGAGCGCGGGCGAGAGCTCCAGAAGGAGATAGACCAGAGGTAAGGAAGTGGCCCTGGAAGCAGGTCCGCTGGCCGACGGGTGCCACCCCCGAGCAGGCCTGGTGCGTTTCCAGGTGACGCCAACCGCACTGTGAACCAAGAGGTCAAGGTTTATCTATAGATTTGAAGGGTAGAGTTAGAGAAGCCTCTGAGCTGCTGGTTCACTGGATATGAGCGGTCTCAAAGGCCAGGGCTCTGCCTGGCTCTCCCACATGGACGCAGGGAGCCGTCTTCCACTGCTTTCCCACATCGGCAGGGAGCTGGATGGGAAGTGGAGCAGCCGGGACCCCAAGTGGCCATCCGATAGGGGACTCCAGTGTCCCAGGCTGCTCCGTAACGCTGGCTTGTCCCATCCTCTCACAAGTCATTCCAGCAAACAGAAAAAGAGCAGAAATCGCCTTTAAAACAAAAAGTATTTAGAAAACTTACAGGATCTTGATTCTGATCGGGGAGCAGAGAGGAGCCCAAAAGGAGGGGCCTGTGTTTCCTCGCTACGGATCTTCAATACAAAACCGCAGCCAGGCCAGTCTCGGGGTACGCAGACTGTTCCAGAAGGTGCCGGCTGCACGGCCTCGTGCACCCACTGCAGGTCACAGAACGGCCCCCTTCCCACAGGCTGTGTGACACACGTCATCTGAGACGCATTCTGCCCCTGTGAAATGCTTTAGGACACACACACACTCAGCCACGCAAAGCTGGTTCGATACCAACCCAGCAACCCAAAACAAAGAAGCAAATGGTTTTCCACCCAAGGGCTCAAACACTTCAAAAATATTAACAATAAAACACTTTGCCAGAATTTGGTCATATTTTTTTTCCCCAAGCTACAAGTTTCTCTTCCCAGTTTTGTTATGTAAGCGGAAGAGACGCCTGCCGCTGGGCCACTGGGCAGCCAATGTGATTCATTTTTTTTTTTTAATTGACCACGTCTTGCAGACCCAAATAGCTCATGTCGGCTGCTGTGGGGTCTGCCTTGGAACTCAGGGTGCAGCTCTGTCACAGTGTCTGCCTCCCTTCTGCTGGCTTCTCTCAGGGTGCTGGGGGCTCAGGAGTCCGGGAGCCCAGGGCTGCTACGGCCCACAGACCTTTTTTTGTAAGCATTGCCACCCACCTGCTGCAGAAATGTAGGCAAATCGGAAGGCCGGATGCGTGCCCATCGAGTGCGGAACCCTTTTTTGCTTTTAATCTACAACATTCCCCCCCACCCCAATTACGTATTTTCTAGGAAATTTAGGGTGTGTGATTTCAAAAATGACTCATATCAATTTTTTTTTTAAGATTTATCTTTTTATTGGAAAGGCAAATTTATCCACTGGTTCACTCTTCCAAGTGGCCGCAACAACTGGAGCTGAGCCAATCCAAAGCCAGGAGCCAGGAGCCTCCTCCGGGTCTCCCACGCGAGTACAGGGTCCCAAGGCTTTATGGCGTCCTCCACTGCTTTCCCAGGCCCCAAGCAGGGAGCTGGATGGGAAGTGGAGCTGCCGGGATTAGAACTGGAGCCCCCTATGGGATGCTGGTGCTTGCAGGCGGTGGCTTAACCAGATGCGCCACAGCCCTGGGCTCCTCCCCGAGTTGTGTTTTTTTGTAAATTCACACGGGAATCACAGTACACAATACAGCCTCTGATGGCATGCTCGCTCGCTCTCTCTCCCTGTGGTGCCCCTGAAGGGAAGCCTTAAAGAGAATGAAGGATGTGTATGAGAAGACCCCCCAGATGGGGGACCCCGCCAGCCTGGAGCCCCAGATTGCAGAGACGCTAAGCAACATCGAAAGACTGAAGCTGGAAGTGCAGAAGTATGAGGTAAGGAGCGGTTCTGGGACCAGGCTTGAGTCATGGCCTCGCCTGGCCGCCTGCCTGCCTGCCTGGAGGGAGTGGAGCGGGAGAGGTGGGGGCTGGGACTCCAGCTGTTCCTCATGAGGGCTCTGGGTGTGCATGGGTGAGCTCAGAACTGACCCCACAGCCCTGCCCTGGGACCCACCCAAGCTGGAGTCCTCCACCGGCGGCCTCCCATCACCTCCCCCCCACCTTCTCCAGACTTGGCTGGCCGAAGCCGAGAGCCGAGTCCTAAGCAACCGAGGGGATAGCCTGGGCCGCCATGCGCGACCCCCAGACCCACCAGTCAATGCCCCACCCGACAGCGACAGCCACAAGACCGAAGGGCAGGATGACAATAAGGCCAGGTGAACGGGGGGGGGGGGGGGTGCGGCCGGAGGGGCCCAGGAAGGGCCTTGCCCCTGCCCGGCTCTTGTTAGCTTGCTCCCTCCTCATCTCCTGGTTGTCTGCAGCTCCCAGGAGCCCACGTCCTCGGAGGAAGGGCAGGACGCCCCCATCTACACGGAGTTTGATGAGGATTTTGAGGAAGAGCCGGCGTCCCCCATTGGCCACTGTGTAGCCATTTACCACTTTGAAGGTGGGCAGCGGGCTGGGCAGCCCTCCTTGCTTCCCTCCCCCTCGGGCCAGGCACCCGCTCATCCCCCTCTGGGTCCCCAGGCTCCAGCGAGGGCACCATCTCCATGGCGGAGGGGGAGGACCTGAGCCTCATCGAAGAAGATAAAGGGGACGGCTGGACGCGGGTGCGGAGGAAACAGGGCGGCGAAGGCTACGTACCCACTTCCTACCTCCGAGTGTCGCTTAACTGAGGCCAGCCCGAGGCGGGTGCCGGCTTGGGGGGGCAGTTGGGGAGGTGATGGCTGCTGCCGCTGTAGCTGCTGCTGCTGCTGGACCACGGGGGTGGGGGGCGGGCGCCCCTGGACCCATGCACTTTATTCCTGCCCCCCTCGTGGCTTCAGCTTGACACCTGTGTAATCCGCGCTGTGCCCACCGCCCCCTCACTCCCCAAGGCCACCTGCCGCCCCAGGTGGACCCCTCATCCCACACACACACAACACCGTGCCTTCTACCACCTGTTGTACATACTCTTGTACCCCCCCATCTTCCCACCTCTTGGCGTGGGCCGTGTCGTTTTATATTATATATTAAAAGCAGAAGTTCTAGAAAGCTGTGGCCTTGGACCTTACGGGTAGGGGGATGAAGGGCCCCAATGCTCTTCCCCTACACAGCTAAGGTTAAGGTTGGAGGGTTGAGGGCGGTGCAGGGTCCAGTTCACAGAGAAGCAGGGGTGGCGTGGGGCTGACTGGCATGCCTCCCTCCAGTGCGTTTGTACATCCTTGCCTTTTGGGGGATCCACGCTCAGCCATCGGGCTCCAGCCGCTGTGACAGGGCCCTGAGGACCCCCTGGAACTTGTCCAGGCGTTCCCTGCGTGGAGCCCTAGCACCCCGGCTCCCCCACAGCAGCCGCTGCACGAAGCTGGTGGTGAAGGCCTCCCTCAGCAGTGGGTCCGGCTGGAATCCTGACAAGACAGGGCCAGGTGAGCTGTGGCACCTGGGAGGTGCAGGGCCCAGGCACCTGCCTCACCCCTCCCCCGCACCTGTTGGCCGGGAGAACTTTGACCCAGCTGAGGCCCCATGGGGACTCTGCCCCCTTGGATGGGATGATTGGGTGGGGGAGGACCTAGGAACTGGGTCGCTATGGAATGTTGGGTGGGGCGCCTGGGCGGCTCCAGGTGCTGGAGTGCAGGTGGTTACTGGGGCCCGAGGCAGGGCTGCCCAGGAGGTTAATGTGCAGGCTGACCTCGTGTGGGAGTGTGGGAGTGGGCAGGTCACCCCGGCTTGGGCCAGCCTGTGGGGGGGACGGTCTTCCAAGCCCAGGGTGGCTCCGAGCGCTTAGGGGCGAGTGGAGTGGAGGAGGGTGGATGCTGGAATGTCCTTTAGGGGCCCCGGGAGGCTCTGCTTGGGCAGGCCCAGGGGTGCGCATCCTGCAGGGGGACCCAGTCCGTGTAGGACGCAGGAGGGGCGGGGAGCGGGTACCCAGGGGCCTCCGGGGAGGAAATGCCCCTGGAAGTGCTCACCTTGCAGGCGAGGGGATGGCCCAGCGCTTCTGGTCCGCTGGACCCTTGGACCCCTGGGCCTCTGGACCCTTGGACCCCTGGGCCTCTGGACCCTTGGACCCCTGGGTCCCTGGACCTGCTCACCTCGCAGGCGCCTTGCTGCCGCCCGGCGGTACCTGGGCGCATCCCGGGCCACCCGCCGCGCCCCTTGCAAGGTGCGCAGCAGGCGCCCGCAGCTCTCCTCCAGCGGCCCCGCCGGCTCCTCCTCGCCCTCCAGCAGGCGCACGGCGGGCGCCACGTGCGGCAGCGCCACCTCGCCCGGCTCGCAGGGGCCTGCGGAGGCCAGGAGCGGGAAGCAGGGTGTGGGGGGCGCTGGGACCCAGGACCCCTGCAAGCTTAGGATCAGAAGCTGGGGGGCAGGAGCAGGCCCAGGCTGGGGCGTGGCTTAGATGGAGGGGCGGGGCTCAGGTAACGGGTGTGGCTCGGTTGGGGGCGTGGCTTGGGAGAGGGGCGGGGATTCTGGCAGGCTGGGACGGGACCCAGGATGTGGATAGGGCAGGCGTCAGGGAGGCGGGGCCTGGGGATGGGGCGGGGCTTCGAGTCCATGCAGGGGCGTGGCCCACGGAAGGGCCTTGTGGAGGGTGGAGCCTCGGAAAGGGTGTGGCCTGGCGGCGAAGGGGCGGGGATCGGCTGCAGATTGAGGACCTCCAGGGCCTTGAACCCTGGTCTGGGACTCACCTGCGCCCTCCTCCAGGGCCCGCATCAGCGGCTTCAGCTCCTGCTCGAAGGCCAGCGCAGACTCCGTGTGGCTCCGTCGCAGTTGGCGCCACGTGCGCTCCAGCCTCGCCACCTGGGGGACCCCCGAGTGCAGCCCCTGCAGCCCCTCGCCTCCTGCCAGGCGCTCATGATGGCTGCCTCTCCACCTGGGGGACCCCCGAGCGCAGCCCCTGCAGCCCCTCGCCTCCTGCCAGGCGCTCATGATGGCTGCCTCTCCACCTGGGGGACCCCCGAGCGCAGCCCCTGCAGCCCCTCGCCTCCTGCCAGGCGCTCAGCCCCGCACTCCCACCCGCACCTCCGTGGCTCCCTCTCCAGCCCGGCCGCCCACGCACCTGGGGCATGAGCAGGGCGCTCATGACGGCTGCAAACCCGGGCAGGTTCCCCACCGCCCCTGGCCGCAGCTCCAAGGCCAGCTCCACCAAGCCCTTCAGGGCCGCTGCGCGCTCCTCCAGCGGTCCAGTACAGCCCAGCACGGCCAGCGCCCCGGCCAGCGCCAGCGTCTCGTACCTGGAGACACAGAGCAGAGAGCAAGGATCTGGGGCCAGTGTGGAGGCTTACAATGGGCATCTTGGTTGGGGGTGCGTGGGGGGCTCTACCCATCCTTCCCTCCCTTCCCCCGCCGCTTCACCTGGGCGGCTGTGACTGCAGAGGAGCTTGGCACCCACTGGGGAAGCTCACCTCTCCAACACCTCCAGCCTCAAGTGATGTCCGTGGGGAAGCGTGAGCAGCTCCAGGCCAGAGGCCACACCCATGGCGCGGCGCTGAGCTCGGGTCACGCCCAGGAGGCCTGTGGCCTGCACAGGAGGAAATGGCGTAGTCAGGTCCGGCTGCGCTGTGCCCTTGGGAAGGAAAAGCGCCACGGTGACTCACCTGGCAGTCCTGCAGCAGCAGGTGGAGCGCAGTGCTCCTGGGGTGATGTTTGAGGAACAGCCCCCGGAGAGTGCGCAGGACATCTGGCTCCAGGGGCCGGTTCCGGGGGCCCAGCAGGCAGGAGGGGTTGGCGGAGACACAGAAGGACACCTCGGCTTGGGGTCTTACAAAAGATCCGTCTTGTTCCTCCTCCTCTTCCTCAGCCTCCCACCATCGGGGCTCCGGCTCGGGGCACCTTTGGCCAGGGGCCTGTTTCTTGGCATTGGGTATTCGGGGTACCAGCTCACAGTAAGGGGCATCGGGCAGTGCCAGCGAGGGGGCCCGGGGGGGCTTGCTTGGTGCCTTGGCGTGAAGCTGCCCGTCGGAAGCCCTGAGGCTGTCGGCCATAATCCCCAGGGCAGCCGGGGTCTTCAGCAACATGGGGTCGCTTCCTGTCCGGGGCAGGGTGGACGCTGACCTGGCAGAGGCTCCTAGGGGCAGCAGAGGTGGGTGGGCTTTATCTGTATTGATTAATCATATACCTTCAACCCTGCGAATGACAGGGTTGGCATGCTTGCCCCCAGCCTGGTCAGAACTGAAAGCATTTCAAAGGGGCCCTGTGGTAGGAACACAGAGCCTTCCCAAGGACACCGAGTGGAGTCTGGGGTCGAGAATAACACTGTCCTTGTCGCTGGGGCCAGTGTGGTGGCAGAGTACAATGAGCCTCCCTGCCTGTGATGCCAACATCCCATGTGGGTGCCGGTTGGAGCCCCGACTGCGTCAATTTCCAGTTCAGCTGCCTGATAATGTGCCTGGGAAAGCAGTGGTGGATGGCCCGAAATGTACAGAGAGAGATCAATCTTCCATCCTCTGGTTCACTCCCCATGTGGCCACAATGGCCAGAGCTGTGCCAATCCAAAGCCAGGAGCCTGGGTCTTCCACGCGGGTGCAGGGTCCCAAGGCTTTGGGCCGTCTTTGCTTTCCCAGGGCACAAGCAGGGAGCTGAATGGGAAGTGGAGCAGCTGGGATTAGAACCGGTGCCGGGATTAGAACCGGCACCCATATGGGATGGCAGCATAGGTAGGGGATTAGCCTGCTGCACCACCATGCCAGCCCCCTCAGCTCTAGCTTGACAAGCACATCTCCCTTGCCCCTTCCGCTGTGAACTGCTAAGCGACAGCCTACACAGTGCACTTAGTGTTGTTACTATGTTTATTATTCGGCTCATGGCGTGTCCTCCTGCAATACACAGGAGATTGGTTGCCTGCGGGTAGGGGGACTCTCGGTCTTTTGTGAATGAGGAGAGTCCTGCCCGAGGCCATGTAGAGGGAGGGGGATGTTCCCACCCATGGTGGGACCCTCACATGCTAAAGCCGTGGGGACAGAAAGTTCCAGAAGTAGAAAGAATTAAAGCGAGTGAGTGGCCTGAGGTCAGCTGGGGTCAGGGCAAGCAAAGTGTCTGCTTTCACAGGCTGTGTGGTTTAGGCACCCCGATTCTTGTCCCGGAGGTTCAGTCCCCTGCCTGCCACCCGAGGGTGTCCTGGTGGAGGGGGCGGGCCTCACCTGGTCCAGGGTGGTCCTGTCTCGGATGACCAGTACATTCCAAGTTGGCAGGCTCGCTGCTGCTCCACTTCCTGGCCCTGGTGGCACGGGGTGGGGTCGTGGGGAGGCAGGGAAAATGTGGGGTTTGCCCCTGGAGTCGCAGGCATAGCAGGAGGTCAACAGGTGTTCTGAGCTCTTGGGGCCACGGGCATCTTCTTCCAGGACAGACTTTGGGGACATTCTTCAGGCACGTGTCTCCAGCCCACCCATCCCCCAGGAAGGTACAGGCTCCAATTCTCAACAAAGTCAGTGTGGTGGAGAAGTAGAGACGAAGAGAGAGAGAGAGAGAGAGAGAGAGAGTACCTTAGTGGCTCTGTCTGAGCTGGGCTGTCCCCCAGGGTGTCCTCACTGAAGCTGCGCCGGAGTGGCCCCTGCCGACCCACGGGCCTGGAAGCCACAGCCCCCGTGGCTTGGGACAGTGGGCGCTGGCCGGCCATGTAGCTGCGGACCAGGGCTGGCATGCTGGGGAACTGTTCTTCTTCTAGCTGGAAGAGGGCTGCTGGCCGGCCAGGTCGGGGGCGCAGGGTGATGCGGAACACCTCGAAGTGCAGGACGGAGCCCCGCCAGCGGCACGAGATCACGGGGTGACCCCCACCACGGGAGCCAGAGTCACGCACCAAGAAGTCCCCATCGTGCACCAAAAGAACTTCAGCCTTCTGAGGATGGAAGACGGGGTGCCGGGGGTTCAGCGAGGAGCCTGAGCTTGCAGTGAGGGACGACTCCCTCCCCATTACACCCCATCCCATCCTGGGGAGACTTCTGTGGCAGGCAGGTGTGGACTATATTTCCCACACACCCTTGCCGCGAGGTTGTCAGTGGGAGGTGGGCACTATACCCAGAACTGGTTCATAAACCTGGCCGGTTCGGTCCTCTGTCCCACCTTGTAGGGAACCATGACAAGTGAGAGTTCCCAGCCAGCCACCTCTCCCACTGCCCTTGGGGTCCGAGGTGGGAGGCCATGCTGGGGTGGGGGACAGTACCTGGCGGGACAGGTGGCCATGGTACCAGGGCTGGTGGGCGAGGTTCTCTTGGTCCTGAGGCTGGTGCATGGAGCTGACAGTGACCAGGGCTGCAAGGGTGGAGGTTGATACTCAGAGCTGTCCTCAGCGTTCCCCATCTGGAAAATGGGACTCATGAGCCTGGTTCCCCTGGCGGGCTCCCCGCGTCCCATCACACAACCAGGAGATGATGCTACCGACGCAGGGGGAAGATGTTCTGTGCTGTCTAACACCATCTAAGTCTCACACAGTCCTCACAGCCAGTCGATGTAGTTTTATACAGATGTATATAAATACTTACAAATGTATAAATTATACACATCTATATGAAGATACACACCAGTATATAAATATACAAGTGTATACAATAAATACAAATATGTGTATAAACATACACAGATATATATTAAAAGATACAAATATGTACAAATACATGCAAAGACACACATGTATATAAATACACACAAATCTATAAATTACAAATGTATATATCGATGTATATAAGCTCATCTATAACTCAATGCAGCCCGCACTATTTCAGGCATGCTATATGTTTACAGGAATTTACACGCATACATATTCACATATATTTGCATATATTTACATATATGCACATGCATATACATATGCAATTTGACGTGTGAAATTTTACATTTTATGCCTTTCTATTGATAAACAATATATTTTTATGAGCAGTGTTATTCATACAGAAATCCACATACAAGTGTAATTTCCTAGCTACATTATATACGACACAGTGCATATATTCTATAGCATTTTGTCCATCTCAACATATTTTATACATCAAATCTGCCTCTATAGAAGCTATCCACACTTTCAAAATACGCATTGTTTCATTATAACACATCCTTGTTCATTTTCCTTGGCAGAAACCTACCTGAATTAGAAGCACTTATAGACCATCAGTCTATATTTGCACATGCCACATTGGCACATTAGTCTGTGTAGCTATATATTTGTCATTGCAATGCTCATATATTTGCTATGATACATACATGTCGTTTCTACATTAGGAACATATGGATAAATTATAAATGTATGTGCAACAATCACAAAGCATACGTTAAACAGACAAAATTGGCCTCCGTGTCACTTGCTTGTAAAATACACGTTTCTATGTGTGACTGCATTTTAATGCATATTTATGCTGTTTTATGCATATTTCTACGTAATTTTATAGAAATGTATTTATAGCTTATATATAAAAAATCTGTAGAACATTAAGCAAGAGGCTGGCATTACAGCATAATGGATAAAACTGCTGCTTGAGGCACCCTCATCCCATACGGGAGGGACGCCGGTTCGAGTCCCTGCTGCTCCATTTTCGGTCCAGCTCCCTGCAAAGGGACCCGCCCCGCTCTGATGCCGTGCGTCCATCCCCTGGGCCTGGTCTGATGGGGCTGAGGACGGTCACCCTGGCAGGGTGAGGACAGGGAACTGGGCCCTGAGCCAGCATTGCAATTAACTGGACAGTCCGGTGGGGAGCAGGCGGGGATAGGGCGTGGGTACACTGCAAGCAGGAGCGGTGAACTCACACAGCCCCGGCTCCTTGGCCCCTCAAAATGGCAGTGTGGCAGCTCCCAGGCTGTGAGGTGGCCCAAACCCTCCCCTGCTTTAGCTGGCAAGGCCCATGAAGCGCTCTCTCACCCTCGGGGAGCAGCCTGGGCAGCTTCCAAGCCACAGGGTCCCCGGGGTTTGGAGGAGTTTGTCACTGTCAAATCGCATAGGTCGCAGTGTCTCCCGTGTCTGCTGCCAAAGTGACCCTGGACAGGAAGGAAGAAAACAATCAGCCCCGTCCCCCCCCTTCTTTCCCCTGCTAGCTCACCTGCCGGGGTCCCCTGGGTGTAGGAGCCTGGAGTCCAGCTCTGGGCCAGGAAGTGTCCCTAGTGCGGCCACGGGCCCTGGCCTGGCAGAGAGGGACCTACTTAGCTGACTCCTGGAACTACATACCTGAAACCAGGTGTGGTCTCGGAATAGCCGTGCATTTCCTGTTTGTCAGCTGTGCCAGGCCCTGCGGCCTCAGAATTACTGCAGCCTCTCCAATGCCAAGTTTATACCCAGAGCGCCCCTCCCCTCTCCTTGCCCTACCAGCCTCTTGGCACTAGACTGATCAACGTGTGTGGTGGGGGGCGCCCGGCAAGGGGCCGACAAAGCCATCTGCAGCCTCTGGGGTTTTTGGGGCCATTGTTATGGGAAGAGGGTAGGTGGGGGGAGAGAGAAGCAGTCCTGCTCCTACTGGACCCTACACCTCAGCATACACGTGTAGGGGACGCAGGCAAGCCTGGACCCAGGGAAGGACTTGGGAGTGGACATTAGGACAGCACAGAGCCAGAGGCGGGCAGGAGTGGACATTAGGACAGCACAGAGCCATGCTGCGGCCACGCTGAGGCGGGGGGGGGAGGAGAGACTATAGAGAGGATATGTGGCAGGAAGTGTGGAGCGCCGTCCCCCTTCCCCAGCAGGTGCAGAGTACCTAGGGTGCCCCCAGCGAGCAGCAGGAAGGGGATAATTCGGATAGGGTGTGGGGTGGCCACGGGGCAGGGAGGGACCCCGGGTTTTAACCTGAGACCCTCTGGATACAGCCTTGGAAGGGTGTGTTGGAGAAAGGCAGGGCGGCACTCTGTGTTCGCTGGGGCCCAAATGGAAGCAGCAGATTTCCGGAGCGGCCCCGACAGGTGCACGTCCAGGCGCACGGGCATGCAGGATGACCCCTGGCTGACTCGGAACCCCCCTCCACCGTCACTCACCTGGACTACACCTGCAGGGTCCTCCCGAGAGGCTGAGGCCAGGCAGCAACTGCGGATCTGTCGGCTGCAGGCCCCTCCCTGCCTGCCTCAGCCAGGCCCGGCCTCCCTTTGGGGGAGCCCCTGGGTGTGCAAGAAGGGAACCCCGCCTTTCGCAGGTTCCGCCCCCGGAGCGGTCCTGAAGGCCTCAAACCACGCCCCTATGTCACCCGCTTTCCGCCTAGTTCCCGCCCCCTCGGGGAAGTCCAGGCCCCGCCCCTTCGTGCCTGGCACCCCTGGACCTCAGAGGGTGGTCCTTGCACCCCACCACTTGCCCAAGTATTAGGGTTGCCCCCACATCCCGGCTGCTGGTCACCCCGGGGAAGGGCTCTCGCACCCCCTGCTGGCCACAGGCGTTCAGGCATCCGATAGTCGGATGGTGGAGGCGAGGTCAGACAGGCCAGGGCCGACCAGGGATGACCAGGCTGACCAGGGATGACCAGGGCTGACCTGGGCTGGCAAGCGTGCAAGGAGGAGGAGGAGGACTCACGGAGCTGGGATGTGAGCCTCTGGGACACAGCTGTGGGTTTGGGATAAATGCCATTTATGGATTCCCTTGCCAGCCGTGTGTGGGAAAGGAGCCGTGATTCTTGGGTGGGTGATAAGGAGACCAGGCAATGACCACGAAGCCATGAGCTTGGCTCGCAGAGTGGCAGTGGCCTGGGGTGGGCCAGGGCCAGGCTTTGTCCCTGAGGGAGGTGGGAGCCGTGGAGGGCTGAGAAGGGCCAGGTGCTCCTGGCATGGACTGGACCGCACTGGGTCCGGTCTAGTCCAGTAGAGCCATGGTGGGATTAGATTGCCCGGTCAAGGATGGGGTATTGGAGGAAGGGCACGGTCTTCCCTCAACCAATCCCTGCCATGAGCTGGCCACCCTAGCGGCCTCCAGTCCTCCAGTGCCCAGTGCCCAGTGCCCAGGTTTGGGGTGGAGGAGCTGGGGAGAGCTGGCTGGCAGGTGCTCCCCCCACCCCCGCCCCCCGTTCTTCCACCCCTGCAGCTCCTCCTCCTCCTGGGGCGACAGTTAAGAGAAGAGGAAGTGGTAGTGCAAGCTGTCGCTCTCAGAGTGAGCGGGCGGGCGGGCGGGCGGGCAGGCAGGCGGTGGAGGCCTCCAGGGTGCGCGGGGGCCCGGGCCTGGCCTGGCCTGGCTTGGCAGAGCTGCTGGCCGGGCTGGGGTGGGGGACCATGGAACTGTGGCGTCAGTGTACCCACTGGCTGATCCAGTGTCGGGTGCTGCCACCCAACCACCGTGTGACCTGGGAGGGGGCTCAGGTGTGTGAGCTGGCCCAGGCCCTGCGCGATGGCGTCTTGCTCTGCCAGCTGCTCAACAACCTATTGCCTCACGCCATCAACCTCCGTGATGTCAACCTGCGTCCCCAGATGTCCCAGGTGAGCTTGGAGGCGGGAGGGAGGGGGCTCAGAAATGGTCCCCTCCCACCCCGTGAAGTCTGGGGATCCCGGGGTGGGCGGCTAGGCCAGGCCTCGACCTGGTTCACATCTAGGCGGCGCAGAACGCTGACGTTACATTGAGGGGTTCAAAACCCCTCCCGATGGGACGAGCTGAGGGGCATATCCTGCGTGGGTGCGTGCACGGGTGTCCCTGGTAGCCCTGAGTGACCAGCAGCATGCTTGAAATTTGATCTCCTTGGATGGGATCCCCCCTGCAACACACAACCTGACACCCCCATATTCTGGTGGGGGGGGAGGGGCCGCCACCACCCTCCTCCCCCACATGTCTCCTCCCGGGGCCTGGGCCTCGGCCCCTTCCTTCCCCTTGTATCTTCCTTCCCTTTGGTTTCCTGCCTGAACCCCGGGGCACTGTGGGGCGCATGGGGGGCCCAGAATCTTAGAATCTAGCTCAGGTCCTGGGACTTTAGAGCATAGAAGAGGTGCAAAATCTCTCTCTCTCTCTCTCTCTCCCTCTCTCTTTTTTTCAGCTTCAAGGAGAGGCAAGAACTGACTGTAGCTGCCTCTCCCCACTACCCCCCCCAACCGGGTGCAAGATTTGTATTCAAATCCTGATTTGAATGCGGTTGGGGCGGGCCTGGTACCATGGGCTTAGGAGGAGGCTGAGCCTCTCAGGAGATGGGGCCCTCTTGTGGGGGGGAATCTCTGGGGACACAACCACCTCCCCACCCCCACTCTCTATAGCAAGGAGGTGGGGGTCTGTCACCCCCAGCCTCCCCACTATAGGATGATGGCTTGTCTCTGATGCGCTGGGGGCCTGAGATTCAGAATAGAAGACAGGGGCCAGCTGGATGCAGCGGGGCCTCCTTCCTGGCCAGAGGGGTGCCTGTGGCTGGGAGAAGAGGAAGTCACACACTTGGGGGAGGGTCTGGCAGGGGGATTTCTTAGGGGCCGGGTTGTAGCAGGGAGAAGTGACCTGAGGTGCTATCTTCCTCTGGTGCCCTGGGGCTCAGCCCCTGGCAGGGGGCGGAGTGGGGGTGTATGGAGAGGAGGGGTGGGCAACCCATCCTGAATTTGCCTTCATTTGCCGGGTGGCTTGGCTCCCAGAGTAGGAGGAGGAAGTGGCTGAGGAATGTGTGAGGCCCCAGATGTGGCCCTGAGTGACAGGGCCTTGTAACGCTGCTGGCGGGAAAGTGGCTAGACTTCAGGGTGAACTTGCACTCTGCGTATGGCCGAGCTGAAGCCGGATCATGGTGCGAATCCTCAAGGGAGCCGAAATCCTTGGAGGAGAGCTCTATTTCAGGCCATGCTGGGAGCTGAGCCGAGGCCTTGTGGTGGTCCTGGACTTTGGCACACAGAGCCCGCCTCCAACTGTCATGACCTAATCCTGTGTGCTCTCATCCGGAGCTCCGGGGTGTGGGCATGACGCTGTCTGGTACTGTCTACATTTGTGCGTGGTCTTGAAGAAGCAGAACGAGTTTTCTCCTTGTGTCATCTTTGGCTGTGTCGGGCCCCTGGCTGGGTAGGGGTGTACCCTAATCGGTGGGGGCTCTGTGATTCCCTTCCTCCACCTGTGTCATCTCCCTGTGACATTCCATCGGTGCCTGGTGCATGGGGGTGTGGGCGTGTGTATGGAGGGCGTGTGTACGGAGGGTGCTCATGGCAAGCGACCTTCTGGGTGCCGGTGGATTGTGCTCCGTGGAAGGGCAGGGGGAGCGGACTCCACAAGGGGGAATGACACATAAACAAGGGTTTCTCTTCAGAAAAATCCACCCATCCGCCCACCCACCCATCCATCCATTCACTCATTTACCCATCCATCCATCCACCCACCCATTCACCCACCCACCCATCCACTCATCCACCCATCCATCCATCCATCCATCCACCCACCCATCCATCCATCCATCCATCCATCCATCCACCCATCCATCCATCCATCTACCCATCCATCCATCCATCCATCCATCCATCCATCCATCCATCCATCCATCCACACACCTACCCATCCATCCATCCATCCAACCCAGTGCTGCGTGTGCCTGGCCCTGCTCTAGGCTGGGCAGTTACGGTCTCCTATTGATGAGGAACTTGGGTCACCGTGGGGAAAGCCGATGGTGAACAACTGGGGACATGCCTGCGTTGCAGGTGGTGTGGTGTGTGTTGAAGAAACAGCATGAAAGGGGCTTGGGAGTGCTGTGTGGCACTTTTCCCCTTGGTCCATGTAGGTGGGGTACCGTGTGCTGTCTCGATACGTATATCATGTTCGAATCAGAGCGAGAATGTCTTTCCTAACACCATGTTTTTGTGTTGAAAACTTTTTAAAAAAGATTTATTTATTTTTTATTGGAAAGGCAGGTTTATAGAGAAGGAGAGACACAGAGAAAGATCCTCCATCCACTGGTTCCCTTCCCAAGCAGCTACAATAGCTGGTGCTGTGCCAATGTAAAACCAGGAGCCAGGAGCCTCTTCCGGGTCTCCCACACAGGTGCAGGGTCCCAAGGCTTTGGGCCGTCCTCCACTGCTTTCCCAGGCCACAGGCAGGGAGCTGGATGGGAAGTGGAGCAGCCTGGATTAGAACTGCTGCCCATATGGGACCGAGGTGCATGCCTTTAGCCACTAGGCTATTGTGCCGGGCCCAGGATAAGAGAATTTCTAAGCCCTGTCTAACAAGGGAGCTGTTAGCCGACTGTCTCTTACCCCCATCTCCGCCCTCACCCCAGCTTCTGGTCGCTGCCACTCCACACGTGTCTTGCATGAAATCAGCTCCTTTCGGATTCTGCATGGGGAGTGGGAGCGCAAAGGCAGCTCCTGGCTTTGCCTGGTTTACTGTGTCTCGGCCTCTGCTTCCTTCCGCACCGTCACAGATGGCAGGATTGCACCCTCTCTGGATGGATTCCGTAGTTTGACATCAATTAGGGGTCCTCACTGACATGGCAACACTGGAGATCGGCCGAGGAGCCGTGTGGACCTGGGGCAGCAGTGGGCTGAGCAGGTTGTCTGGCCCGTTCGTGCAGAGGCCATGGGGTAGGGGTGCAGGTGCCTGTGTGGTGATGCCTGGAGGGAGTGATGGGTGGGGACCTTGTGGAGACAGGTTGAGGCTGGGCAAATTCTCCCCACACATTCCGTGTTGGGGTGTGAGATGGAGCCAGAAACTGACTCTGAGGCCAAGTGACAATGAGTGACTCTTTTTCAAAATTATTAAAAAAAATTTTTAAGATTTATTTTTTTTTATTGGAAAGGCAGATACACACACAGAGAGGAAGACCTTTTGTCCAATGATTCACGCCCCAAGTGGCCGTGACAGCTGGAGCTGAGCTAATCCGAAGCCAGGAGCCAGGAGCTTCTTGGTCCCAAGGCTTTGGGCCGTCCTCCACTGCTTTCCCAGGCCACAGGCAGGGAGCTGGATGGGAAGTGAGGCTGCCGGTATTAGAACCGGTGCCCATATGGGATCCTGGCACATTCAGGGAGAGGACTTTAGCCACTGGGCCACTACACCGGGCCCAGTGACTTTCTTTCAAAATGCTTCTCTGTGTAGCAAGCTAAGCCTCCGCCTGCAGCTTCGGCACCCCATAGGGGCACTGGTTCGAGACTTGGTTGTTCCACTTCCCATCCAGCTCCTTGTTTGTGGTCTGGAAAGCAGTGGAGGACGGCCCAACTCCTAGGGTCACTACACTCCATGTGGAGGAAGTCCCTGGCTTCGAACCAGCTCAGCTCTGGCCATGGTGGCCATTTGGGGAGTAAACCAGCGGATGGAAGATTTTTCTCTCTGTAACACTGCCATTTCAAATAAAAGTAAATAAATCTTCAAGAAAACACCTTTCTTGTAGGGTGCGTTAGATCCACGTAGCACTTCCACGAACTGCAGGCCACCCATCCGGGCCTCATCTTGCTGTGTGTGATGCCTTGGTGGGGGAAGGCGCTGTGGCTGGCTCGTGTAGCTCTCTCTTCAGACGCATGGCTGTCCGCCTGATTGTCACACCAGCGACCCCGTGTACCTCTGGGTCAGCTTTTTACATGAGCTGGAGACTTGTCGATTGAGAGGCAGAGAGAGAGAGAGGATGGGGGAGAAGCTCCCTTCTCATGGTTCACACCCCAGGAAGGTGCCTTCATGGAGGCTGGGCCGGGCAGGAGGAAGCTGGGAGTTTGAGGTTCTAGGTGGGTCTTTCACGTGGGTGGCAGGGACCCAAGGCACCTGCTGCCACCCAGCAACCCAGGGTGGGTGTGAACAGGGGACTGGAGTCCGGAGTGGGAGCCAGGACTCCAGCGGATGAATTAGCCTTTATAAAAATACTGTGTGGCTGAATGGGGTGGCCGCCCCTCGCCTCCCTACTGATGGATAATTGGCAAGTGTCGAAAATCAGTAACAAAATTCACTCCAGTCATCAGCCTGTCACTGTATCCTCCATGTCACCACACACACACAGACCCCATCACGACACAAGGTGACAGATGTATCAGTTCATTAGGTGGTGGTCATCACTGCACAATATTGACACACAAATATCAAATCATCACATGACAGACCTTTTCTTGAAAGATTTGTTTATCTACCTTGAAAAGCAGAGTTAGGAGAGGAGAGACAGAAAGAGCTTCCATCCACTGCTTCCCTCTGCAGGTGACTGTCACAGCCAGGACTTGGCAAGGCCGAGGAGCCAGGAGCTCCATCCAGGTCTCCCATGTGGACACAAGGAGCAGGGAGCTGGAGGGGGAGTAGAACAGAGGGGATGGGAGTGGTTGCTCCTATGGGATGCTCACTAGCACTGCAAGCAGTGGCTTCACCGGCTGCACCATAATGTGGGGCCACCAAAGAGTGAATTCTCTTTAAGTCCTGTCGGGATGGGTCAACGGGCTGTGACCCAAGAACCTAGGAAAGTCCCGAGGAAGTGTGATAGTTTCTGTTACTGTACATGTGGAGCCGGCCTTGGGAGCGGGGTGACCTGTGGGCAGCACCCAGGCCTCTGTGTGAGTGACAGGCGCTGCCCTGCAGTTCCGTCTACACTGATCTCATGGGGCTGGCCGACAGGGAGTGAGGGGCCTGGCTGGCTCGGGAGGGTTCCGGCTCCAGCCTGGCTGCCTTCCTCCTGCTGGGAGCCTGGGCAAGCAGAATGTCCCCTCGTGGTGCTTTTGAGCTATTTAGATCTGCTCATCTTTGCCCTTTGTTTTTTTTTTTTTTAGTTGTTGTTTGTTTTTGTTTTGTTTTCACTCCTTTCAGGATTACTGGCCTTTTTGTTGCTGGTGGGTTATTTTCTTTCTTGACACAAGTTGATATGGTCAGCTGGCTTCTGGTTCAGGTCAGGTACTTAGGAATTTTGCGAGCCCGAGCCCATGTGGGTCTTGATTACCATGTGGGCAAACGTAGGGGCTGATGCTTCAGTGTAGGGTGGGTTGCTATCCCCCCTCCTGGTTCCCAGACTCCAAAGCCACATGCTAGCGGTGTGAAGGTTTAAGGCTTGTTTCCTTGAACGGCAAGTGAGAGAGCGAGAGAGCGAGAGATGGTGATCTATCTGCTGGTTCACTTCCAAACGGCCACACAGCTGGGATTGGGCCAGGCTGAAGCTGGTCTCCCACGCGGGTGCAGGGTCCCAAAGCTTTGGGCCATCCTTGACTTCTTTCCCAGGCCACAAGCAGGGAGCTGGGTGGGATGTGGAGGAGCAGCTGGGACTCGAACCGGCGCTCTGAAATGGGATGCTGGTGCTTGCAAGCAGAGGTTGAACCCACTGCATCGTAATGCTGGGCCTCCCCGCCCCCGCGTGTCTTGGTTCTTTTTAAA
Organism: Ochotona princeps; assembly: GCF_030435755.1. Lineage (NCBI taxonomy): Eukaryota > Metazoa > Chordata > Mammalia > Lagomorpha > Ochotonidae > Ochotona > Ochotona princeps. Next base: position 2,907,439 of record NC_080864.1, on the reverse strand, counting down.
TCTTGTCGTCTGGGTCTCTGCCTCCCCTGCTGGGATGCGTCTCTGGTCAGAACAGTGTAGTCAGGCTGGCTGAGTCTTCAGATGAACAAAGTCTCCGCCCCCACCCTTCACTGACTTCACAGACAACGGAGCTTGGGAGACTATGACTTGCCCCGTTGAGTTGCCCAATTTATTTACTTATTTGTGTTGGAAAGGCAGATCTACAGAGAGGAGGAGAGACAAAGATCCTCCATCTGCTGGTCACTCCCCAATGGCTGCAGCTAAGCCGATCCAAAGCCAGGAGCCAGGAGCTTCTTCTGGGTCTCCCACGCAGATGCAGGGTCCCAAGGCTTTGGGCCGTCCTCCACTGCTTTCCCAGGTGCCTTAGCAGGGAGCTGGATGGGAAGCAGGGCCGCCAGGACAGGAACTTGTGTCTATATGGGACGTTGGTATGTGCAAAGTGAGGACTTTAGCCCCTAGGCTACAGCACTGGTCCCCGGGTTGCCTGATTTTAACCCATTGAAGGCCTCATCTGCTTGTCGCCGCATGGCCCAGTCTCCACAGCAGAAGTGACTTCTGGACACGGGGCGAGGGGACCGTATGACCTGCAGGCTAGATCTTCCGGGAAGTCTCATGAGTGCTACTGTAGGAGTTCTGGCTTGGGACTGGTTTGCGGCTTCGTCCCATCTCTGCTGGTCCCTGGTGACGTGCCTGCGGCAGGAGTCAGAACCTCCACATTGCTGGCAATGAGACCGCTGCCGCCAATCCGGATCCCACCGCTGCATCGACCGTGGCGAGGATGTCTCCCAGGCCTTGGGGTGTCTGTGGAAGCTAGCAAGGAGTCGGGCAGTCCATGGCACAGGAGAGCAGCAGTGGGGGTGCGATGGATCTTGGGGTATCATGAGAGGAGGGCTCAGTCAGGGTGGGATTTCTGGAGGAGGTGACGCACCATGTTGTGAGGGCTGCACGTGGACGTCCCTGGGGTGGGGGCGGCTGGACTCGCCAAGGTCTGAGTGGCATTGTGGTGATGGACAAACCGTGGCATTCTGCGACCTGGGTTTTGGGGCGTGGGGGACCTGGGTTCTGGTCCCTGACTGCAAATGTTTCTCCCGAGCATCTGGGATCCTATGTTGGAAAAGTCACCGGAAATAAGCAAAGTCTGTTCAGGGGGCAGGTGTCTGTGTCACAGCTGGCTGAACTGCCGCGGGGCGTGCCTGCAGCCCACCCAGGTCTGGGCAGCTTGGAGCCAATGCCAAAGACTCCTCTCCTGATCCCTGTGAAAGCAGATGGAGCTAGCTAGACACCTACAGAGAAATGGAGAGCCAGAGAGTGTTCGAGAGAGACAAAATCAGAAAATTTCATTTTACATCTGAAGCAGCCAGACCAAAGCCGGAGCCAGGAATTCCATCAGGGTCTCCCACGTGGGTGCAGGAGCCCAAGCGCTTTGGCCATCTTCCACTGCCTTCCCAGGTGCCTTAGCAGGGAGGTGGATGGGAAGTGGAGCAGCCGGGACTTGAACCACAGCTGGTCCCAGTCCTCTTGATGTTGGGGGTAGATCTTTCACTATCCTGGGAGTCACCCTGTGTTGTGTGGGGTGGTGAGCAGCCTCCCCAGCCTCAACCGGGGTATCTGACGCCTGCAGTGTCTCCTCCGGGAACCAAGACCACCACATGTCCCCAAACATGGTCAGCGACCGCTAGGAGAGTGCACACAGTGGGTGAGCTTCCTGCCACGGGGTGGAGCCCAGCAAAAGTGACCTGTTAGTGACCAGGACTGGGGATGGGATGGACGATGTCTCTGAGTGTGTCAACTCCCGTATTTTACAATTATCAGCGACATCCGTGATGCTGACTGGGGGGGAGGGACCTGTGACATGGGACAGGCCTGTCGTGCACGCGCAGGGTAAGGGGGCTGTGTGTCTGCTTTCCACGACTGCCCCAAGCAAACTCTGCAAACTGGCATGACTTCAGGCCACGGCTGCTGCCTCCTCCACGGGGCTGGAGGACCGAAGTTCATGATAAAACAGTTGGCAGTGCAGGTTCTCCTTGGGGTCAGAATGGCCTGATACCTGAGCTGGCGGGTGAGTGAAGGTGGGGCGGGTGAGTGAAGGTGGGACTTGAGAGATTTTAGTGGGGGCCGTGGGCAGGCTGGAGCTGGTTGGCAGGTGGTTGTTGCTCAGGGCCTGGCGGGACATTTGCCCATGCTACTGGGACAAGTTTTGGTTGTGGCTCCAGAGGGGGAGGGATAGGATCTCATGGCAGCTGAGAGCTCCCAACACACTGGAGTCCCCACTGTCTTGCCTGCATTCTGAGAGCCCTCCACACAATGTAGTGGGTATAGGCATCAGATGTGTGGGGCTCTGGGATATTGGACACATGTTTCCTTCTATTTCAAGTGAGGAGGGAAGGGGTAGCCTGTTACCTTATAGGGTGAAGCCATAACCATAGGCTTCTGGTCTTGTGCCTCACATTGGAATGCCCGGTGGGGACACCTAACGTGGGCACCTGACTCCAGCTTCCTGCTGATGGGGACCCTGGGAGGCAGCTGGGTGATGGCTCCAGCATTGGGGGGTTCCCTGCTACCCATGTGGGGAGGCTGGAATCGAGTTGCTGGCTCCTGGGGCTTCTGCCCTGGCACTTGTGGGCAGTGTGTGTGTGTGTGTGTGTGTGTGTGTGTGTGTGTACAGGAGCACTCTCTGCTTAACAAGTCAAAAGTTTGACAACAAAGTAATCTGAGCCAGGCCCAGTACGACAGCCTAGCAGTTAAAGTCCTCACCTTGAATGTGCCAGGATCTCTTATGGGCACTGGTTCTAATCCTGGAGGCCCCGCTTCCCATCCAGCTCCCTGCTTGGGGCCTGGGAAAGCAGTGGAGGACGGCCCAAAGCCTTGGGACCCTGCACCCGCGTGGGAGACCCCGGAAGAAGCTCCTGGCTCCTGGCTTTGGATTGGCTCAGCTCCAGCTGTTGCAGCCGCTTGGGGAGTGAATCATCGGACAGATCTTCCCCTCTGTCTCTCCTTCAAGAAAAACAAATCTTTAAGCTGGCAAGTACTTCAAGTGTTCTTGGGAAGTAGAAAAAGCATATGCAACCTATAAGTGCAGCCAACCCAGAAAGTCTGATAGAGCGGTAAGAAGAACCAGACACACACACACACACACACACACACACACACACACACACACCTACACCTGCTGGTTCATTCCCCAAGTGACCTCAATGGCCAAAGCTGGGATGGTCTGAGGCCAGGAGCTTCTTCCAGGTATCCCATCAAGGCGCAGGGTCCCAAGGCTTTGGGCCATCCTCTACTGCTTTCCCAGGCTGCAAGGAAGGAGCTGGACGGGAAGTGGAACAGCCAGCCAGGACTTGAACTGCTGACAATATGGGATGCCAGCACTGCAGGTGGTGGCTGTGTCCACTGTGCCACTGCCCTGGCCCCATAAGGTACCTCACCATAAACTCCTGCATGCCTGTACCTGGACATGATTTGTTGGGTGGTACTTGCAAACCCTTCCAGGTGTTTGATGATCTTTGGGGTTCTCCCGTTCAGGGTTCATCCAGGAAAGCAGGACTCCTTATTGGTCTTTCAGGCAGAGAAAATTGAACTCTGGGTTTGCCTAAAAGCGAAGGGAACGGGAGTCATGGGTCACACCTGTTCCCCCAGAGCTGTTCCAGGAGACACATTTTCTGCCAGGAGGAAGTTGCACCCAGGTTTCCCTTCTTCCTCCTGCCGGGGCCTCCCATTGGCTGACTCTCACCAGGAAGCCAGAGTGCAAAGGAGGCTGGGTAATTTAGTTCCTTTTTTAAAACGGACGGAAACAAAGCAAATACAGACAGGCTAAGAACTGGAAAATGGGCATTTTCTTAAGAGAGTTGAAGTTCCCAAATTTTGCTAAATAAACTTCTCTTTCATGCGTGTTTTTAAAAATTATGAACTTGAGAGGCTGAGCGATACATGGAGAGAGAGAGAGAGCTGAAGCCAGGAGCTCCATCCCGGATCACCCCCATGGGTGGCAGGAACCCAAGGACCTAAGCCGTCACCTTCTACCTCCTAGGGTCCCCACAGGCAGGAAGCCAGAGTCGGGAGCCAGATCTGCCAGTGAAACCCAGGCACCCCGATTTGGGACGGAGGCATCCTAAGATAAGATGGTGTCCGTACTGCTAGGCCAAACACCTGCCCCCAAATTAAACTTAGAACATGAGAAGGCATATACAACAGTTCATGAGCATGGGCTGTGTGGGTGGCACCAAGTGGTGGGTTCCTCATTTCATCCTTTATTTAGTTTCTTGTATTGGAAAGGCTGGTTTACAGAGAAAGAGACAGCTGCAATTGCTGGAGCTGAGCTGAGCTGAAACCAGGAGCCAGGAGCTTCTTCTGGGTCTCCCGTGAAGGTGCAGGGTCACAAGGCCTTGGGCTGTCCTCTGCTGCTTTCCCAGGCCGCGAACAGGGTGCTGGAAGGGAAGTGGAGCAGCCAGGACTCAAACAGGTGCCTCTATGGGATGCCGGCACTTTCAGGGAGAGGATTAGCCAGCTGGGCCTTTGGGCAGGATCCAAGCTTACCTTTTTTATTCCCTGCCCCAGGCGTCTTTCTTTCCAGGCACCACTGGCACCTGCTCTCTGCACAGGGCGGGGCACAGCTTGGGCACCCTAAGAGGGAAGCCTGAGCCCAGGGAGGGTCCCGCCCCTTCCCTTCCTCCCTCCTCAAGGGGCTGAAGGTGGAGTCCCCAGCCCTGGCAGGCCACAGCAGGCGTTTCCTGTTTCCGGCAGGCTCCCTGTGGCTGGTGGGGGTGGGGTGCAGATGGCAGCTTTAGGGCTGGGCTGGCACGGAGAGGAGAGGGGTCTGGGGTTCTTGGTCTGCCGTCCCCAGCAGGTGCCCCCAGCCTCCGGCAGGCCGACCCTTCCGGCTCTGTCTGGCATTGGGATGTGTGGGGCTGCGAGGAGGAACTCGCTGGCGAAAGAGGCAGAACAAGCCGAGGTGACACCGGGTCATGGGGACTGATTTGCATACGGCTGGACCTCAGCCCCAGTCAGCAGCTTTGGGGGGGGGCGGTCGTGTCCCCGTGGGAGCCTGGGGCAAGCAGACTTGCCACCACTGGCTGCCACCAGTCAGAGGCGCTGCTAGTGGCGGTGGCTGTGTGATGGAGCCGACCCTCCTTTCTTTAATGAACTTTGCAGGAGTGGAGCGGTGATGACTCACTTGTCCCCTCCTGTCCGACCCCCACGCCGCTTGGAGGCATCACATGACTGGGGGGGGTGCAGGAAGCAGGCTCGGAGTCAGCTGATCTCCACGAGGTCAGGACTTCCTGGTGCTGGGTTCCTGGCTCCCCCTTGCTTCTGCTGGGTGCTGGTGGTTTCTGTGGTTGGGTCACGTGCAGAGACCTTACAGGTGCCTGCCCGCCCCGGGACCCACCTGTAAGGAGGTGGCCAGGCTGGTTGTGTCCTCCCTGGGGGATCCTAGCAGGGACCTCCCTGGCTGCCCGTGGGTGGCCCTGGACAGATGGTGCCCAACCAAGGGGCATTGTTTCTTGAATGGCTTCGTGTGTGTCTTACACGCCATGCGTCGGGAAGTTTCTGGAAGGAGGCATGAGAATGCCATTGTGGGGCGCAAACACCTGACATCAGTCCCCTGTGAGGGGACCTCAAAAAGTCGTTGGGGACACAGAAAATAGAACACATGGACTAAAAAGGTTTTCCACCAACTTTTTTTTGCTTTTTAAAAATATCTATTTATTGTTTCAAAGAGATTTAGCATAAAGCAAATGTGAAGTGTGCATTGTGTAGACAAGGGGTGCGGTCGCTTGTGGATGTGGGAAAAAAAAAAGCCACAACCTGGAGACACACGTATGAGACACGTGTGTGCTGTTGGCCTCTTGTATCCGTGCCTGCTAACGGACCCAACCCATCGCACGTGAACAATATTTGGACAGGGATGAGGAAAAGGCGTATGTGCCGAACGACTATGGATTTCTTTTGCTGATGTCATTCCCTAAGCGACCCAGCAGAGTAACTGTGTGGGAGTTGAGATGTTCAGCATGGGGTGTGTGTGTGTGTGTGTGTGTGCGCGTGTGCGTGGCTGTCCTGCAAAGCCCGCCGTGTTTGGTAGGAGGGGGTCGGCATCCCCGGGTTGTCAGGGCTGTCCAAATGGGGCTGATGAGAGTTGGACTCAGTGACCGCGTTAGGATTTTTCCTGTGTTGTCCAGGGTGTAGAGGGGCCTGCGGGCAGGAGGGGACTGAGCCGTGGCAGCTGCTTTCGTAGCTTGCACTGACTTACACACCCCATCCCGCTCTCTCCCCATCCTCTCCCCCACCCCACAGTTCCTGTGTCTTAAGAATATCCGCACCTTCCTCTCCACCTGCTGCGACAAATTCGGCCTCAAGCGGAGCGACCTCTTTGAGGCGTTCGACCTGTTCGATGTGCAGGATTTTGGGAAGGTGAGCTGGGCTCCCGGAGCCCAATGGTTGAAGGGAAACAGAGGCTGCAGTTAGGCCAGGCTGAAACCAGGAGCCAGGAGCTTCTTCCAGGTCTGCCACGTGGGTTCAGGGGCTCTAGAGCTTGGCCCATCCTCCTCCATCATCCTCCCAGGCACAGTAGCAGGGAGCTGGATGGAGCAGTGGAACAGCCGGGACTCGAACAGGTGCTGCTATGGGATGCCAGCACTGCAAATGGAGGCTTAACCCACATGCCATGGCGTCAGCGTCCACCCTGAGCTAGCCCAGAACTGTCAGAGGTTGTGCAGCGGAGGGCTAGAGCAAGTGTGGAGAACTCTGGGGGTACAGCGTGCAGATCACTTCCTGGCCCTTGTCACCTCCTGGCAGGTCATCTACACTCTATCTGCTCTGTCCTGGACCGAAATCGCCCAGAACAAGGGGATCGTGTGAGTACCCACCTGGCCGGGACCTTGGGACTCCCGGATTCTCCATGTCCCACCCTGCCCAGCCCCACCACTCATCTGCCCCGCCTCACATTTCCTGGGGTGTCTTCCCACCCCACTTCCACCCCTTCCCACAGGCCCTTCCCCATCGATGAGGACAGTGTGGGTGACGAAGACATTTACAGCGGCTTGTCGGACCAGATCGAGTGAGTGTGTGTGTGTGGGGGGGTGGAGCCGATGGGCTCCGGCTCGGGGCAGGTGGAGGTGGGGGCCCCTGAGCTGGCCTCCCTCTGCTGACCGTGCACCCCGCAGCGACACGGTGGAGGAGGATGAGGACCTGTACGACTGTGTGGAGAATGAGGAGGCCGAGGGAGATGAAATCTACGAGGACCTCATGCGCACCGATCCGCTGCCCACGCCGGTGCGTGCTGGCCGGCCGGGTGGACAGGGCAGGGTCAGGCCTGGTGGGTTGGAGGGTAGGTGGGTGGCAAGCAACTGGACAGCAGCCTCAGGCCGCCTCACCGCCGGCCTCTCCTGCAGCCCAAGATGACGGAATATGACAAGCGCTGCTGCTGCCTGCGGGAGATCCAGCAAACAGAGGAGAAATATACGGACACGCTGGCCTCCATCCAGCAGGTGGCTACAGGGCCAGGGCCAGGCGCAGGGCTGTGGCGGGCAGAGGGGCGTGGTTAGGTGCAGGGGTGAAGAGTGGCTGGGTACAAGGGTGGGTCTGGGCGTAGGGGCGGAGCAGGCAGGTGCCCAGGCCTGTGTGCCCACTCTGGGGCTGGCCGAGGCCCTGTCCCTGGCTTCTTTGCTTCCTGTTTGTCTCTGGGTTTCTCTTGCATTCTGCTTGGGATCGACCCTTTTCTGTCTCTCTTTGCTGTATCCCTCTCGATTCTCTGTCCCTTTGTCCCTCTTTAATCAATTCTCTGGCTTTTCCTGTATTCTCATCTCTGCCCAGCACCTGGGCCGTCCTCCACTGTTTTCCCAGGCCACAAGCAGCGAGCTGGATGGGAAGTGGGGCAGCCAGGACTCACATCAGAGCTCCAATGTGGGGGCTGGCGGCAACCCCGGTGGAGGCTTCACCTGCCATGCCACACCTTGCACACAAGCCGGTGCCTGAGCCCCACCTCTTTTTGTCTTCCTGTCCCTCCCATCTTAGCTCTCTCCATCTCTGTCTGTCCATCTGGGTGGGCACCTAGGCTGGAGGGCATGGCCTCACCTCCCCCCGTCTCCTCCCTCTCTCCTGGCCGCAGCATTTCCTGAAGCCCCTGCAGAGGTTCCTCAAACCACAGGACATCGAGATCATCTTTGTTAACATTGAGGTGAACCGGCCTGGGTCCCTGGTGGGAGGTTGGGTGGAGGGGGGCAGGTTCCAGTCCCAGCGTGCAGGGTGGGGTGGAGGGGGCAGGTTGTGGTCCCAGAGTGCAGGGTGGGGTGGAGGGGCCAGGTTCAGATCCCAGCCTGCAGGGTGGGGTGGAGGGGGCAGGTTCCGGTCCTACTGTGCAGGGTGGAGTGGAGGGGGCAGGTTCCGGTCCTACTGTGCAGGGTGGGGTGGAGGGGGCCAGGTTCAGATCCCAGCGTGCAAGGTGGGGTGAGGGGGCAGGTTCCGGTCCTACTGTGCAGGGTGGAGTGGAGGGGGCAGGTTCCGGTCCTACTGTGCAGGGTGGAGTGGAGGGGGTCGGGTTCAGATCCCAGCGTGCAGGGTGGAGTGGAGGGGGCAGGTTCCAGTCCTCACCTGCATCCCTCCCTACCTCCCTGTGGTCCAGGACCTGCTCCGTGTGCACACCCACTTCCTAAAGGAGATGAAGGATGCTCTGGCTTCTCCGGCAGCTTCTAACTTGTACCAGGTCTTCATTAAATACAAGGAGAGGTGAGGGCCAGCTGGCCGGCCCTGCAGGGTGCAGGTGGGAATGGGCCAGGGACTCCCAGCGCTGCTGGGCAGCCTCAGCGAGTGGCTGAGCCTCCCTGGTCCTCACCTGTGAGGAATGGTTGGTTTGGGGAAGCACCTGCTAGGTGGTGGTGAGGTGGCATCCTTAAGCCCTGTGTTCAGGCACACAACAGGTGCTCAATGCATGTTTATGAAGGATGGGAAGAGTACTCTTTGGTTTGACACCATGAGATGCTGCTCTGAGGCCACCAGAGGGATGCCCCTCTTCCTGCAGGTTCCTGGTCTATGGCCGTTACTGCAGTCAGGTTGAGTCGGCAAGCAAACACCTGGACCAGGTGGCCGCCGCCCGGGAGGACGTGCAGATGAAGCTGGAGGTGGGGGGCTGGGCCGCCTGGGGAAGAGAGCGAGGGGAAGGGCGAAGGGGGCAGCTCCCCCACTCCATTCCAGGTTGGAGATGGCTGCATCATCTCAGTGGCTCAGCCAAGGGCCAAGGCTGTGTGCGTGACTGTGTGAGTGCATGTGGTACGTGGGTGTGTGTCCAAGGGAGGAAATGAAGCAGGGTCAGAATGGCCCTGGGTCCTGGTCCCAGCTGACCCCCACACTCCCAACTCTGCGCTGACCCACTCTCCCATTACCAGACTGAAGTTCTGACACATAGCATGATGGCAGCCAGGGTATCGGGGAGGGGTGGGGACTGCGCAAAGCCGAGCATGGACAGTGCCCCAAGCCTGGGCCAACCTCTAGGTTCATACTGATCTGGAGCCAACTTGGAGCTGTGTACCTGGTGCAAGTGGGGCTGGGGACCCTTGGGGCAGCCCAGCAGGGTGCTGGACCTCCATCATCCCCTTGGGCTATAGAGCCACCCCTGGCCCCTGACCCCTCACCTCTGGCACCTTTCCTGACCCAGAGGTGTGGGGTGGAGGTAGGCTGTTGCTCCAGCAGCCTGTGCGCTTGCTGTCTGCTGCCTCCCCCAGGAATGCTCTCAGCGAGCCAACAACGGGAGATTCACTCTGCGGGATCTGCTCATGGTACCCATGCAGCGAGTCCTGAAATATCACCTCCTGCTCCAGGTGTGTGTGCAAGGTGGACACAGGCCACGGGGGTGGGGTGGGAGTCCCAGGACAGCCGGCTAAGCCAGGCAGGAGCTGGCGGGGCTGCGTAGTGGTGGGGTGGCTAGCTTTGGGCGCGCAGGAGGCGCAGGTGCATCTGCTCATGTCACTTTATGGTTGTCGCAGGAGTTGGTCAAGCACACGCAGGACACCACGGAGAAGGAGAACCTGCGGCTGGCTCTGGACGCCATGAGGGTGACAGGGCCTGGGGATGAGAGGGGGGTAGGCTGCATGGAGAGGTGGGGCGTCCGGCTCACCCTGCCCTGCCCTGCCCTGCCCTGCAGGACCTGGCGCAGTGCGTGAACGAGGTCAAGCGTGACAACGAGACGCTGCGGCAGATCACCAACTTCCAGCTATCCATCGAGAACCTGGTGAGGGCACAGTGGGGGTGTGTGCAGGGCTGTGGGCTGGCCCCTGCCCCCCGCCATGGAGGCCGTCTGTGCCCCTGTGCTGTGGTCCCTGGACAGACCCCCCCTTCCCCACCTGCCTCCTGCCCAGGACCAGTCCCTGGCCCACTACGGCCGGCCCAAAATGGACGGTGAGCTCAAGATCACCTCGGTGGAGAGGCGCTCCAAGATGGACAGGTGGGCAGGGTCCAGATGTGGTTGGGGTGGAGCCTGGGAGGGGACAGGGCCAGGCGGGAGCAGGGATGAGCCAAGGCGGAATAGGGGAGGATGGCGGGGTGGGGCCAGGCGTCCAGACAGGCAGGTGGGCAGAGTCCACGTGGATTTGGGGAGGCACCTGAGTGGGGGTGCAAATAGAAATAAATAGACCGGTAGATAGGGTCTCCGGAAGCAAGCAGCGTTGGAGCTGCGTGAGGTCAAGGTGGACAGCAGGTGGGCTTGGCCGGGGTGTCCAGGGAGAAGAGAGGGGCCAGGAAGGTGGAGGGAAGGGAGCGGCGAGGAGGTGGGACAGCCTTGGGCGCTGACCCGCTGCCCCCAGGTACGCCTTCCTGCTGGACAAGGCCCTGCTCATATGCAAGCGGCGCGGTGACTCCTACGACCTCAAGGACTTCGTGAACCTGCACAGCTTCCAGGTTCGCGACGACTCCTCCGGGGAGAGAGAGAACAAAAAGGTCGGGGGTCCGGACACGGGGACTTGGTGGGGAGAGGGTGGGCCCAGGGCAGGGCAGGCTCGGGCTGTGTGCTGGGCTTCTGTGAGTGTGTGGCTGTGCATGTACGTGGGTACAAGTGTGCACGTGTGTGTATGTGCCCATGGGCATATAGATGTGTATTGTGCATGTATGTAACCAATGTGTGCTCCTGTGTGCATAACTGGGGAGGGGGTGTGTGTGCACCCGAGAATGAAAGAATGATATGCCGTGTTGAGCGTGGGCTCCTATGAAGGGGTGTGTGTGTGTGTGAGAGAGAGAGAGAGAGAGCTCTGGGTCTGTGGCCAAGTGTCCTGGGCATGGAGCTGGGTTGGGTGTGGGATTGCAGGGAGGGGTCTCCCCCTAAGACTGAGCGCCTCCTGCCCACAGTGGAGTCACATGTTCCTCCTGATCGAGGACCAGGGGGCCCAGGGCTACGAGCTGTTCTTCAAGACCCGGGAGATGAAGAAGAAGTGGATGGAGCAGTTTGAAATGGCCATGTGAGTACCCTGGCCCTGCCTCGTGCCGTCCCAGGAAGGGAGGTGGTGGAGAGCCAGGGCTGGGGGGGTGCCCCATACTCCCTTCTGCCCCGCCCTGGCACCTGCCATGGGACCTTGGTCGGCTTGTCTGACAAAGGGGTGGGGCGGGCTCAAGGCTTTCTCCATTTCTTCCTCCTTCTCTCTCCATCCACAAGATGAAAGCTTGACCACTCCCGGGTTTAGCATCTGTACCATCTCACACACACCCACACCCATCTCCCCTGTCACACACACCCACACCCATCTCCCCTGTCACACACACCCACACCCATCTCCCCTGCCGGCTTCCCCCAGCTCATCCTCGCTCCCCGGGGAGACCCCGTTCCTAGGAAGCCATCACTTCCCTTGGCTTCTCTGAGCCCCTGGCTGCCACGAGTCTGCTCTGTGTGTGTGTATGTGTGTGTGTGTGTGTGTGCGCGCGCGCACCCATAGCCACAGCCCCAGGACCCACCATAGCCCACTGGCAGACGCAGCCCTCACGCCGACCTGTGGTTGTGTGAGTGGATGTGAGCTAGCCAAGAGAAGCCTTGACACCCCGGCTTTCTCCCCCTCGACCCCACAGTTCCAACATCTACCCCGAGAACGCCACAGCCAATGGGCACGACTTCCAGATGTTCTCCTTTGAGGAGACCACTTCCTGCAAGGCGTGCCAGATGCTACTGAGGTTGGCGGTGGCTGTGGCTGGGCCTGGGTCCTCACTTTCTGCCCTCTTCCTCCTCCACCCACTGAGGGACTTGGGCTGGCCCCTGCCTGGGAGCTGGGGGTTGGAGGGGGCACTGCTCAGCTTTACTTGTGACTCTGTGACCTCCCACCCTGGCTGGCCGAATGGTGGCCATGCCCGCGGATCAAAACCCTTATCCCTGCACGCCCTAGGGGCACCTTCTACCAGGGCTATCGCTGCCATCGCTGCCGGGCTCCTGCACACAAGGAGTGCCTGGGGAGAGTACCTCCCTGTGGCCGCCATGGACAAGGTGCCTGCACCTCCCCCCAGGGTGGTGTGGGGGTTGGAAGGGAGGGAGCGATGGGCTTGGACCACACGGGGACTTCCTGTGCTAACGGGGTCCTGGTTGTTTCCCTAGATTTTACTGGAACCCTGAAGAAGGTGAGAAGGGGGAGGCCTCTGCAGGCTCCGGGGGGGGGGGGGGTTGCGCAGAGCTGGGGCTGCTGCAGCACTGCGGTGGGGAGTGGGGATCCCCAGGCGGGGCTGTGAGGAGGTGACTCTGACAGTGCTGATGTGTCATGCCAGGACAAGCTACACCGCAGGGCGCAGGAGAAGAAGAGGAGTGAGCTGGGTGAGTCCACAGGCCACTAGCTGACCGCAGCAGGGGCCACCCCATTGTCCCTTCCCTCCCCCACAACCGAACCACTATGCTCTGCCCCCCCCCAGCAGCCCACGGGGAGCCCCCCGTTTGTCCTGACTTTGCTTGGAGAAAGGCAGGGGGTTCACGCTAGCAACAGGTGGCTTCCGCTGACCACCTGCTGTCTGAACTCATGGCAGAGGGAGGGAGTGAGTCGGGGTGGGGTGGGGGAGGGTTGAAGCCCTAACTGTGCCTCCTGCCTTCTTCTATTCCGCCCCCCCCCCCCAGCCGGGGAGGTGGGTGTTGGTTGAGGTCGTTTGGCTGTGGTGCCTTGGTGCATGGAGCTGGATGAGCCAAAGCATCTGGTCACTCAGGGAAGGCTTCCTGGAGGAGGCAGCATGGCCATGGGGATCTGAGCGAATGGTGGGAGTCAGTCATGGGAGGGCTGGTCCAGGCCGTGGGAAACAGCATCGCTAAGGAACAGAGACCAAAATGAGCGCAAGGAAATGAAATCTTTTCTTTCCGAGTCCCGGAGCTGGTGACTAAATGCAAGGTCTGCACAGACCATGCGTGTTGTCCACGGCCTTACATGCGGCACGTGTTACGCATGCGGTGTGGAAGGTGTTGTGCTAGTACCACAACTGTCCTGTGGATGCTTAGGAAATGAGGATGATGTGACGATGACATCACAATGATGTCATGACGCCATTCGCTCCGTAAGACTCAGCACACTCGATGCTTGTGACCTCAACCCAGTAGAGTAAAAGATCAACATGCGGGTAGATATATTTAAGTGTGTTATGATTTAATGACCAATAGCTTTATTAGCAAAGTGAGAACAACAGGGGGGCATACTTCAGGGTGTTCCAAAGTTCAGGGGAAAACAGCCACAGAAATTTACCTTTGATTTTTCAATGCTGAAACATGGTTTATTCCCATTTTATTTGAAAGGCAGAAAAAGAGAGAGAGAGTGAGAACAAGCCTTCAGTCTGTCAGTTCAATTCTCCAAGTTGCCTGCCAACAGCCAGAGCTGGGCCAGGCTGAGGCCAGGAGCCAGGAGCCCCACCTGGGTCTCCCACGTGGGTGGCAGGAACCCAAGGACTCCCCAGGGTGGGCATCAACAGGGCGGCAGACCCACCCATGCCAAGCCACACCCTGGTCCACGCCCACAGCCCCCATTTGTGTCTCCCAGGGTGGTCTTCTGCAGGCAACTGGGGCTCAGATTGGGGTGGCCATGTTTTAGCTCCTCCTGGGCATACACACAGGGGGTGCAGCAGATGTCCGAAATGGGGTCTGCACTTGGCACTGTCCTTACCACAATGGCCGCAGTCCCCATTGTCAGTCTTCCCTACTCTTGCTGTGGGACCCCAGTGGGCGAGCCCTTGGCCATCTGCCTCCCCTACCCACCCACCCCCCTCCTCGCCATCCTCCAGGCCTACCCAAGATGGAAGTCTTCCAGGAGTACTTCGGGCTGCCCCCGCCCCCTGGAGCCTTCGGACCCTTCCTGCAGCTCGGCTTGGGGGACATCGTGGAGCTCACCAAGGCTGAGGCAGAGCAGAGCTGGTGGGAGGTAGGGGCTGCTGGGACCGTGCGGGATGGGGCGGGGAAATGGGCGGGGCCAGGGAAGGGGGCCCCTGGGAACAGGTGCACCCCTGGCTCAGGAGGCTGGGCCTGGGAGGGGTGATGTTCATAGAGGGTTCTAGACTGAGAGGTGGACACTCACACACAGACATATAGATACGCATGCACACACATAAAGACATACTCAAGGACACAGTCACACAGAGACACACACTGGCACACAGCCACACAGACAAAGCCACACACAGCCACAGACACAGTCACACACAGTCATGGTCACACACACACAGTCGCACACGCACTCACACACACACACAGACACGCACGTGGATGCCCTGTAACCTCCCCGTGTTTTTGTCTTCTGGGTTGCAGGGCAGGAACACGGCGACCAACGAGGTTGGCTGGTTTCCTTGTAACAGAGTGAAGCCCTACGTGCATGTAAGTGCCTCCGTGCCGCCCCGACCCCAGCCCCTCACAGCCCAGGTGGGCGTCTCTCCTGCCCGGTGTCGCGTGAACCCAAGCCTCAGCTGTGAGGACAAGACCTGACTCCCCATGGCCCCCCTGCCCGGAGTCATCGACCACCCCCTCTCTACCCCGTTTCTCCCTATGCACCTTGGGTTTTGCCCACAGGCTGAGGGAGTTGACAGAGGACAGAACCTTCTTGGGCATCCCAAGGGTCTGCCTTTATGGGACACAGCCTTGGCCCTGCCTGTGTGTTGCTCTGTAAGCCCGCAGCCCAGGTTCACCTTTTACTGCCAGTGTCCTGCAAGATATTGTCCTATAGTTTCTCCATTGTCAGATGACATTTTTGAGATTCCAACTGTTCCCAGGACACGTGGGTGCCCTGCCCCCATCTCCATGACCCCTCCTCCCTATTGGCTACTTTGTTTCTCTGTGCATCGGGCTCCCCACTTTAGAGTGTAGGTCACTTGAGTGACCACGAGGTCGTCCACGCCCATCCAGGTTCATGGCAGGTGTCAGAATTCCCTCCTTTTTACAAAAAAAAAAAATCATTTTTAAATTAGAAAGTCAGATATACAGAGAGGAGGAGAGACAGAGAGGAAGACCTTCCATCCATTGATTCACTCTCCAAGTGGCCGCAACGGCTGGAGCTGAGCCAGTCCCAGGCCAGGCGTCTGGAACCTCCTCCAGGTCTCCCACACGAGTGCAGGGTCCCCAGGCTTTGGGCCGTCCTCCACTGCTTTCCCAGGCCACAGGCAGGGAGCTGGATGGGAAGTGGAGCAGCTGGGATACGAACTGGCACTCAGATGGGATCCCGGTGTATACAAGGCAAGGATGTTAGCTGCTAGGTCACCACACCGGACCGAGAATTCCCTCCTTCTTAAAGATCGGCAGGATAGGACATGAGAAAGCGCAGAGGGGCCATACCCCAGTGGGCGTGGCTGTGTTTTCATGAAACTTTACATACCGACACTGACAGGTGGAGTCTATGGGATCCCCACATGCCACGGAGCATTCTTCTTTTGAATTCCTTCACTTATTGAAAAAAAAAAAAAGTAGACACTGTCTTTGATTTGAGGGCTGTACAGAACAGGTGGGAGGACAGCCCCACGTTCCTGGACTCCCGGGAGCACCTCTCCCCCTTGGCGCTAGGGTTGTGTCTGCCATGAATAGCACCGTGCTTGTGGAGTGAATGGATGGGTGAGCGGCCCTGCAGTCAGTGGCCTATGGCCTCAGCTGGCTTCTCTGTGTCCTAGGGCCCCCCTCAGGACCTGTCTGTCCATCTCTGGTGAGTAGAACTGCATCCTACCATGTGCTCTTTGACAAGGGGTTTCTGGTTGTGGAGGGGGAGCAGTCTGGGCATGGAGGGGCCTCTGGATGAGCCAGTTACTGATTCTCAGGGGTCAGGCTCTGGGCTACTCTGTGTCCATCCCAGGGCTGTGCACCTGCTGAGGGCAAGGGAAGGTGAAGACAGGCCCTTGGACTTGGGGGATTGTGGTTACAGAGGCAATGATGAAGATAATGATAGTGATGATGATGGTGATGAAGGTGATGATGATGGTGATGATGAAGGTGATGATAGCAGCGCCTCCCCCTTTCTGACTACCACTTTCACTTGGAGCAGTAAGGAGTGGAAGTTTTCTTGCTAACTTGGGTTCAAATCCCGATTCCCACATTATGCAGCTGTGTGCCCTTGGACCAGTAACTTGGAAAAGAGGCCAAAGGCAGCATGCTATACCTGTGGGTGTTCGAGGCTCCGTGAGCCTGTGGTGTGCCTGGTCCCGGACCCTGCACGCGGTGGACACGTTCTATAGCATCAGCTGCCGTCGTCACATCCCCCTGCCCTCTCTAAGCTGGGCATTTCGTCTTCCACATTCTCACATCTCTGGGGTTGGGGTAGCTTTTGTACCTTGAGGGGGCTGGCAGGTGGGAGAGGCAACCTCCGTGTGGCTGTGTGTGTGTGTGTGTGTGTGTGTGTGTGTGTGTGTTTACGGGGAGGGTGTCTCCCATGCTGGGGCCCTGTGTGACTTGGGCTCTCTTTGCAGGTACGCCGGCCCCATGGAGCGTGCGGGGGCCGAGAGCATCCTCACCAACCGCTCGGATGGGACCTTCCTGGTGCGGCAGAGGGTGAAGGACGCAGCCGAATTTGCCATCAGCATCAAGTAACTCTCCCCTCCTGGACCCCTCCTTTCTCCCACAGGCACCTGTGCCTTAGGGTCAAAGGGGTGTGTCCCGACCTCAGCTCCCCGTCACAGGAGTCTCTGCTGGGTCCCCAGTACTCCTTTCATTCTCCTCCCTTCCTCCCTTTATTTGGAAGGAAGGGTTAGAGAGAGAAAGATTTTCCGTCTGTTGGTTCGCTCCCTAGAAGGCCAGCACTGGGCTGAGCAGAGACCAAGAACTCCATCTGTCTGCTGTAGAAGCAGCAGCGGCCCAAGCCCTTGGGGGTGTGCATGAGCAGGGAACAGGGCCAGGAGCTAGTCCCCGATTCTCCAACATGAGATTGGGGGTCCCAGATGGCGTTTCAGGGGCTCTGCCGCACCCCAACTCTAGCAGAATTGTCACTTCCATGTGGTTCTGCCCGTGGGAGTGTCATACCGCCCAGCTCACCCGATGGCTTTACACCCTATTCCATTGGGATTCCCAGTATGTGAGCTGTGACACTGAGGTCAATTTCCTAAGGGTCAGCTCTTCCCAGCCTGCAGGAGGGCAGGTCCAAGGGTGTGAATTTCCCCATGGCTTTGGGTCTGAGTCAGTGCCTGTGCAGTGATGATGGGTGGGGTCTTCTTGTCCACCCTTGGCGCTGGGTGTAGCTTCTGGCCAGGCCTCCCCAAGGGCACCAAGCAGGGGTGCTGTCCCCATGGTGTGTGGCCCCAGGAGCCGGTTTTTTCATGTGTACATGACCTTTAGGCCCTGCAGGCTCATGGGTCGCCAAGCTCAGCCAACCCGCATTGGCATCCCTGGCTCTTGGGGCTTAGTTTTCATCTTCACTGTGTGGCTTCTGGAAGTTTCCTTTTTTTCCTGTTAGAGCTTATCTCTTGTCTCAGCATAGTTAGGAATTTTACTACAGGGGAGTGGTTGTTTGCTCATCTAGGTGGTTCTATCACCAGAGGTGGAGATCCCTGGAGTTGTTTTTATTTTTTTAAAGGTGTATTTATTTGAAAGGCAGAGTTACACACACACACACACACACAGCAGACAGAGAAAGAGAGAGAGAGAGAGAGAGTCTTTTATCTGCTGATTCACTCCCCAAGTGGCTGCAGCAGCCAGGGCTGGGCCAGGCTGAAGCCAGGAGCCAGGAGCTTCACCGGACTCTCCCACATGGGTTCAGGGACCCAAGAACTTGAGCCACCCTTTGCTGCTCTCCCAGGCACATTAACAAGAAGCTGGATGAGAAATGGAGTAGTTGAGACTTGAACTGGCGGTCAGGGCGGATGTGGAAATGGCAGGTGGTACTGTAACCTGCTGAGCAGCCCCTGTTGTTGCCGACCCCACTGGCACGAGTGGGTCCCTCCTCCCACAGCCGTCACATCCTGTGGCCCTCCAAGCGGGGGCCTCCACCTGATCCTTGCATCCCTGTCCACACTTTCTGCACAAGTCTCGGTTTCCACAGGAGAAGTCTCTGAGCAGCACAGCTCCAGGAGGAGTGAACTGGCAGGGTGACTGTGGCCCCTGACCCCAGGGGACCTGGGTCACTTTGTCCTCAGTGGACGATGTGGCCTGGACTCCATGCTGAGTCCTCTCTCTCCCGCCGGTTCCAGGTGTAACGTCGAGGTGAAACACATCAAGATTATGACTGCGGAAGGACTGTACCGCATCACGGAGAAGAAGGCTTTCCGGGGGCTGACGGTAGGAGCCCGGCACCCCGTTTTCCCCAGCTGTGGTCCCCCTGACCCAGGTGGGAACCCCTCACTGTGGGCTCCATCTTGGGACCCCTGCTTCCCCACACTCAGAGTGGTCCCCATGCCTCCAGGGAGCACAGCAGGGTAACTGCTCTCCAGCTTAGTCCTTTCAGGAGCTACAACCAGAGTAATAATTAATATAATTAATGAATTAATAATAATAATAGTAGTAGTAGCTAGTCAGAGCAGAGAGCACCTTTAGAGCATTAATTACAGCTAGGACTTCAGCTTACTCAGTGGGTTCCCACCTCACAGATGGGTAAAACCGAGGTTATGTCTTCCAGCTGCAACACAGAATGACAGAACCTCACTCTTGCCAAACACAAGCCTTTAGAACTTGAAAGTGCCAACTTAAGTGCAGAGAGAAGGATTGGGGGGAGAGAGAGAGAGAGAGAGAGAGAAAGAGAGAGAAATTTTTCATCTACTGGCTCAGTCTCCACATGGCTGTGGTGACTAGCGTTGGGGCCCATGCTGAAGCCAGGACTTCCCACGTGCATGGCAGGGAACCCAAGTGCCTGGGCCATGCTTGGCCACTTCCCGTGGCTCACGCCAGTAGGGAGCAGCACTGAGATTGGAACCCACATGCTACAATGGGGGATGCGGCCATCCCCAGTGGTGCCCACCTGCCTGTGGACTTTGGTGCTGAGCTCTGACCGAGTGACTGGCCCCCTGGAGCAGAGTCCAGCATGTCTCAGTTCAGTGCCCTGGGATTTTTGTCTGTGTTTTAGACATTAGCAGCCTAAGTCTCAGGAGAATGAGTCCACCCCACCTCCCCATCTGTAGGAAGCAGGAAGGCTTGGGCTTCCTCCTCTCATCCTGCCTCTGCCTCCACGTGGGCCGGCTCCCTGGACTGACCCCCATCACGCTGTCACTCTCCCTGCCAGGAGCTGGTGGAGTTTTACCAGAAGAACTCTCTGAAGGATTGCTTCAAGTCCCTAGACACCACCCTGCAGTTCCCCTTCAAGGAGCCTGAGAGGAGAGCCATCAGCAGGCCTCCAGGTAATAGGGTGCACGTGGGCTGGGGTCCACTGGGGGAGGAAGAGCCTGGGTCGAGAGTTGTGGGTGTCCCGTCCAGCAAGCAGGTGGCACTTGTGTCCCACTTTGGATGAAGGGCTGCCGTTCTTGACTGCAGCTCCCTGCTGACCTGGATGCCTGGGAGGCAGCAGGCAGGGCTTAAGTGCTCAGGTCCCTGCCTCCCACATGGGTGCAGGGTCCCAAGGCTTTGGGCCATCTTCCACTGCCTTCCCAGGCCACAAACAGGAAGCTGGGTGGGAAGTGGAACAGCTGGGACATGAACCGGTGTCCATATGGGATCCCAGCGCTTGTAGGTAGAGGATTAGACAGCTGAACCATTGTGCCAGACCCTACAAAGTTTTAAAATGTGCTTTTCTCCCTCTCCCTCTCCCTCTCTCTCTCTCTCTCAATTCTGGGGGCTCTTAAAGATCACTAAGTCTGGAATGACTTTTCCCGAATCTTCTTGTTCCTTTTGCCTATACAGTGTTGCAAATTTAGGGATGTTCTTAGGACCTGAGTTTGGGCAATGCCTGGGACAGAGAGATGATACTGGGATAGGAGACCCTCCCCACCTGTCAGGGGACCCTTCATGGGTCCCTTACCCCACCCCTACTTCTGTCTTCTCCCACAGCGGCCAACACCAAGTACTTCGGCACAGCCAAAGCCCGTTACGACTTCTGTGCCCGGGACCGGTCGGAGCTGTCCCTGAAGGAGGGTGACATCATTAAAATCCTCAACAAGAAGGGTCAACAGGGCTGGTGGCGTGGAGAGATCTACGGACGGGTGAGGCAGGGGGTGGGGCAGATGGGTGTGCAGCCTGGCAGGTGTTTGAGAAAGCAGAAGAGGGAGATCCCAGGTCGGCCATGGTGCCCCTCCACCTGGGTGAGCTCTAACAGACAGGAGCGCAGCAGTCTGGCAGCCCCTGCCGATCGGCTCTCTCTCTCTCTCTCTCTCTCTCTCTCTCTCTCTCTCTCTCTCTCTGCCTGGTGCTTGTTTTGACCCCAAACTGCAGAGTCTTCCCACAGTTTTGTCCCCTGTCACCATCCTCTGGATCCCCCAGCCTTGCTTCTAGCTGTTTCCTTACAGATATTTCATGGAGGTACATGAGGACCCTGGTTAGAACTTGGGCTCTGCTGGGGGAGACATATGGGAACGAATGGTCTGGACAAGCTCCTGGACAAGGGCGCTTGTGGAGGACACTGATGCTGAGTTTATCCATTGATCCACCCATTCATTGATCCACTCACCATCCATCCATCCACCACCCACCCATGTATCCATCCATGCATATGTATATTTCTCTTTACCTATTTATCTATCATCTCTCTTTACTACCCCCAGTAATCTTAATCCACCATCTACCCATCCCAAACTATTTGCCAAGGACCTGTTGTGTGCCAGGATCAGTTCTGGCCTTTGGGGACTTGGTGGCATCAGACAGACTAGACCCTACCCAACTACGCAGGAAGGGACTGAGACCAAGAGCCCAGAAACAAGCAGGTGTATCACTAGCCGGGTGGTGTCAGGTGCTTGGGGAGGATGGAAAAGTGGGAAGAGGGTAGAAGGGGTGCTGGGGGTTGGAAGACCAGCAGGTGCATGGCCTGAGGTGGGAAGGGCCTGCCTGGTGTGCTGGGGAGCCATGGGAGGCCATGCAGAGGCCACCCTGACCCGCCACCTCTCTCTTTTCAGATTGGCTGGTTCCCTTCCAACTACGTGGAGGAAGACTATTCTGAGTACTGCTGAGCCCTGGGGTCCTGGCCGTGGGGCGGGGAACTTGAGGCTTCGAGCTTGGAAGGAGCCTGCAGCGGGGCCGGTCCCTGCGGGCAGAGAGACTGAGGTTACAGCGGAGGGCCAGTGTCCAGCTGGCCTTAGCATGATGCCCTGCTGTGGGTAATTTATAATGCATGGATGGCTTCTGGGGTCCCCTCAGGAAGGTGGGGCTCAGGACTACTGCTTGTAATAAAATGATGGACCGAAGGTGCAGTGGTGTCGTTCAGGAGGTGAGGTGTCCCTCACACAGCCACACCTGCCTCCCTGCAGTGAGCACCCCCTCCACCATCGCCATGGGACTAGGAGGTGGAAACTCGGGATTTCCAAGTAGCAGGAAAGAATGGCACACTGGAAAGATTGAGGATAGCAAGTGTACAATTGGTTTGCTTTTCTTATGCAAGAGCTTAATTACTATTTTGCATTCTCCTACCCCTAATTTTGCTAAATGGTATAAACTTTAAACCATTTACACATGCATTCGTCCATCCACCCACCCATCCATCCACCTATCCACCCTCCCATCCATCCATCCACCCATCCATCCATCCATCCATCCATCCACCCACCCATCCATCCATCCACCCTCCCATCCATCCACCCACCCATCCATCCACCTACCCACCCTCCCATCCACCCACCCATCCATCCGTCCACCCTCCCATCCATCCATCTCTCTCATCTGTACGTTCCTTAGATCTTATGCTGATTCCTGGGGCTCTGGCCTGGGGGGACAGTCCATCTTCTGTGCTGCTGCCACTGGCTGAGCTGTTCTCTGTCCCCACCTGACTCGTGGATCCTGACCATCTTCTGCAGCTCTCTAGGCACAGGGAAGACATCCAGCCATCTTCCTTTGCATACCCAGTGGGACAACAGTAGACCCTTGTATGCCTGGAGTGTCCCCCTACTTTTATGCTGTGGTAGTTCTCGGTCATGATCTTTCTGCCTTCTCCTGAGTGTTCCAGTTGCGTGGTAAACCATAGAATGCCTGTCTTCGACAACTTCCTCTGATTGTCTCTCCAAAAACCGGGTGCTGGGAGCCCAGGCCTGGTCCCCCATCGTGGGCAGCAAGACCCCACAGACTCAAGCCATTACCTGCTGCCCCCCGCAAGGGTCTACATGAGCAGGAAGCTGGGACCACGCAGCTCTCATGCAGGATCTGAGTGGCCCACTGCCTGGAGCTGTGTAGCCTGGAGGGGGGACAGTGGACCCCTCCTCTGGATTCTGGAGCCCCCGTGGGTTGTAGCTCTGTTCAATGCTCCTAACACCTCCCCAACCCCTACCTCCCAAGAGCTGTTTGGTTGCAGGAAAAGCTGATTCAGGTTGCTACGCATCCTATCGCATTTATTATTCATGGGCAGGCTTCATGTTTTATTTAATACAGTGATATATTTTTAAAAAAATGTGGTCACACACACGCATCACAGTGGCCATCCTTGCGTGGTTGGGGTGAGCCCGCGGAATAGCGTTGGACGGATTCACGCAGCTGCGTCATCACCAGCCCTCCCTTGGCTCCAGAACTTTCTTCTTGATAAAAACCCCAAACCGCCTTCCCCATGAACTGTGGCTGCCACTGTCCCCTGGCAATTGCTGCAGCTGATTTTTTTTTTAATCCAGAATTCTCTTTTGTTTAGATAAATTCAGGCTCACAAGCCAAGATTGGGTATCTCAAAATAGGCCCTTTTTGAAGTTTAAAAGCCAGGAAATGGCTTTTTTGGTCCCTCTCCCACAGGCTGATGGAGTCACGGCCATCAGCAGGACAGCGGGTTGAGGCGAGCAGTCAGGCCGGGCATGGACTTGGGCTGTGAGTCAATCTGGGGGTGTGGGGAACAGTGGGCACCTCTAGTCAGTGCCCTCACTGCTGAGTATAGACTGCTTGCCACGCTGGGAATTTGGCATTGCCGGCACTGTCATGGTGATCCCCCACCCCCCCACACACACCTACTGTCTAACAGGGTCTCACTCAGGGTTACCATGAGCAGCGGGCCACAGTGGCCAGGCTCTGGGGTTGGGAGACAAACTCTGAGGTCCTCTTTGATCCTGTAGAATTAGCACTAGAGTCTGGCATGGTGGCGTAGCAAGCTAATTTTCTGCCAGCAATGCTGCCACCCACTCTGCGCACCAGTTTGAGTCCTGGCTGCTCTACTTCCCATCCACCTCCCTGCTAATGTGCCTGGAAAAGTCCCTAAAGATGGCCCGAGGCTTTGGTGCCCTGCCATGCACAGAGGAGGGCTGGAAGAAGTTCCTGGCTCCCGGCTTCAGATCAGCTCAGCTCTGGCTATTTGGGAAATGAACCAGCAGATGGAAGGTCCTTTTCTCTATGTCTCTCCTCCCTCTGTAAAATCTCCCATTCAAATAAAAATAAATCTTTAAAGGCAAAACCACTCTGTTTGTAAAAGTTGGAGAGCGAGCGAGCTGCAGTTGCAAAGGCTTCTGAGATACCAGCCCCAGGGCCCTCTGATGCAGACATCCAAGCAAACATCAAATGACCACCCTGGCATGCCAAATGATGCTCTTAACCCTCACTCCACTGGCAGGTGGGGACCTGGCCACACTCAAGTTGGTTCCTGAACCCCCAGAGAAATAGGATCCTCTAGCTGAGTACAGGCTACGGAGCCCAGGTTTTCCATGTGGGAGGAGTTGTAGAGCCTAGCAGGGGAAGTGGTGCTGGCCAGAGCCAGGGGTACAACCGGGAGCTGACACACACCCCAAAAGCACACACACACACGCACCTGCCCACAGGCACCAGGTCCACGCAGCAGGCAGCCAGCTGTGGAGACCCTCATAGGACCCCAGGATCACAGTCCAGCGCTGAGTCGTCTTCTTCCCTTGTGTGGGGCCTGGAGGGCACCTCCAGCTCCCAGTTCTTGGCTGGCCCGGCTCTGGCTGCTGCTGTTGGAGACATTTGGGGGTGCGCAAGGCCTGTCAGCCCTCTCCATCCACCTGCGCGGGCATCTCTGTCCTTCAGATGCGATAAATTAACACAAAGACCAGAATCCCACTAATGGGTCCGTGTGAGATCCATGGCAGGGGGAACATACATGAAACACGGGCGGGTCGACGGCCGCGGAGTGAAGCTGAAACATTGGAAAACGTCTGGCGATGGACGGACGGACGGACGGACAGGGGCAGCTGGACAGGGACAGCTGGACCAGCTGTGAACGGCTCCAAATCAGAGCCAAGCTTGCCACCTGCTGGACAGTGGCAGTAAGGACCAGACCAGTGGGAAGTGTGTGTGTGTAAACATGTATGTGTGTGTGTGTGTCCCTGCGTCCACGTATGCGTGTCTGTGTACATCCGTGTATGCGTACACTGTGGACAGCTTGTTCACACACCGTGTCTATGAGCTGCGGCTTTGGCCTCCACAAGGGGTTCCTGTGATAGGTCGACATCACGGCTCTGTTTCTCCCTGGACCGACTTCCGACAGACGGAGGGCACGATTCTGCCGGGGACCTCCGAGGGTTCCCACCCACGGTGTTGCACGAAAACGCTGCACGACCAGGGCAAGGGGAGGCAGAGGGCAAAGGACTATTGAATAGTGGAAATTCCTTGGAGGGCCCGGCTACACCTTGGTGGGGGGCTGGCCCGGGGAGGACCCAGCAGGACGTGATCCACACCTTCTGATCACATCCCTCCCCCAGTGCCAGGGGACAGGGCCAGGCTGCAGTTTGGAGGAGCTGACACAGGCTTTGTGTTCAGGGCTCAGAGTTTACGGTAGGAGGCTGGGCATGGCTGCGCCCGTGCGCACGCCAGCAGCCGCGACCCAGGCATGTTGGATGGCCAACCGCCAGCCTGCACCAGGCTACATCCTGCACGGAGTGCTGCCCCGGGTGGACCAGGATGTGTGCGGGTCCACAGCCAGCAGCTGAGCGCCCCCCGCTAGCAGCAACGCGCAGCTGCAATCCGGCAGGTGCTCCAAGGAAAAGGCCAGAGGGCTGAGCGCATTTGAACTGCCTCTACCTGTGGCCGCCCTTGCGGTTTAAAGTCTGCGTCTGCAGCCTCTTTGGGGGCAGGAGGAGTTGGAGCTGGTTCGGGGAGGCTCCAGCCAATCCTGCTACGGCCCCGCAGTAGCCAAGCCCTGGGTGCCTTGCTAGGCGATACACTGGAGTTGAGGTCCCGAATTTGGAGTTACAGTGAGGTTGCCTGGTGTCGCGATGTGGTTCTCGCGTTCCAGATGTTGAAATCCTTGCACACGTGACGGGACCTCACAATGTTGGTGGGAAACAGATGACTTCAAAATAGTTCGCCCTGACAGGAACTTGCCTTTTAGTTCTGCTTTTTTTTTTTTTAAATGAACTTTTTGCTAGACCAAGCGTTTTTCTTAAAGACTTCTCTAAAAGGCAACCGACGGAGGGAGACAGAGACCCAGTCTTCCGTCTGCTGGTTCACTCCCGGCAAATGCAACAGCTGGGGCTGGGTCAGCTGCTAACCAGGAGCTGCTGGGTGCTCCATTTGGGTTGCGCACGTGGGGACCAGAGCAGGGAGCTGGCTAGAAAGTAGAGCAACCAGGCCTCAAATTGGTACCTGGTACTGGGGGGCGTGGCTTAACCCTCTGGGGTGGGAGGAGGAGCTAAATTTCTTTCAAATGTTGCTTATTTGAGTATGAAGAGGAGGAGAGTGGAAGACAGCCCACGTGCTTATTATGGCTCCTGCTTTGAAAATTTGCCATAGCTTGGGCCCGGCACGATAGTGTAGTGGTTAAAGTCCTCGCCTTGAACGCCCCGGGGTTCTCATATGGGCGCCAGTTCTAATCCTGGCAGCCCCACTTCCCACCCAGCTCCCTGCCTGTGGCCTGGGCAAGCAGTGGAGGACGGCCCAAAGCCTTGGGACCCTGCACCCGCATGGGAGACCCAGAAAGAAGTTCCTGGCTCCTGGCTTTGGATCGGCGCAGCACCGGTCATTGCAGCCGCTTGGGGAGTGAACCATCGGACGGAAGATCTTCCTCTCTGTCTCTCCTCCTCTCTGTACATCTGCCTTTCCAATAAAAATAAACAAATCTTTTAAAAAATTGTCAACAAAAGTTGATGAAAGAAATCATCAAGAACAGATAAAAAAGGGGGGAAGCACGTTAAAAAAAAAAAAGAAAGAAAATTTGCCTTAGCTGCTGCAGGACAGGGCCAAGCTGGGAGCCAGGTGCCCCAGCCAGGTGTCCCACGTGGGTGGCAAGGGCCCAGGCACGTGAGTCCTCACTGGGCAGGGAGGTGGAGTCGGGGCGGGGGACGGCAGAGCCTGGACTTGAACCCAGGTCCTCGGCTGTGCGATCCGAGTGGCCTGTCCCCGCCCCATGAACACTCCACAGGCCCTCGCTCTGAGGGTCCCTGCCTCCCTGGCCTTGGCCTGGAGGTCCCCCCTCTCACTTCCCTGGTACCCTGCCTGGGGGAGGAGCATTCTCACCTCCTGGGAATTTGGGGCAGCAGGGCCACTGAGGGAGTTGACTCGGCCAGCATCTTCTATGGTCAGCTGCAGGTGCAGGGGGCCGTGTGTGTTTCCCAGGCTCCAGGAGTGGCCGGGTGTAAAGGGACTCAGGACAGGTTGGGGTGGAGGAGGGGAAGCCGAACTCCTGAGGTGACTCACCAGCCGGTGCAGGTGCGCGCAGACAGACACAGCCCCTCGTCTCTGTGTTTGAGGAAGTCCATGGTTACATTGTAGCTTATCTTGCGAAGGCAGGCAGTGTCTGTCTGGCATTCCCCCAGAGCAGGGGTCTGGGCTGAGTGCCTAAGAGACTGCTATGGCCTGGGTCAGCAGCCTCGGCTGCGGTCACCGCTGACGGGCATCCTGGGGGCAGCGGATGACTGCCCAGGTGCCTGGGGCCTCTGCCACCATCAGGGGAGACCCGGATGGAGCGCCGGCTCCTGGCTTTAGTTTGGCATGGTGGTCAATTAGCGGAATAAACCAGGGAGTGAGGGCAATATCTCTCTTTCAAATGGGTTTTTGTTGTTGTTGTTTTTTTAAAAAAAAAATTCGTCCCCTGTCCTGAGGAAGTTGCTTAGCAAGCACAGATAAGACAGAGTATACTGAGATGGGGAAGGAGAGGAGGAGAGTTTTTAACATTGACCTGGCTATCAAGGAGGGCTTCCTGGAGGAGGTGACACTCTTTTATATCAGAAAGATGCATAAGACTTGGGGGCTGAGCATACACTGCAGGTGTGTGTGTGTGGGGGGTGCTGAGGTCAAATTTGGAGCTCAGCTGACTGTGAGAATGGCATGGGGTATTCTGGAATCCAAGGGGCAGGACCCACCCGGGTGTGGGTAGTGGCCTAGGACTCGAGGTCTCTGAGCTGTCAGGCTGTTGTTGGTTTTGAGGCATGGGGAGCTTGTCTGAGCTGATACCTCTGCCTGCAGCTGGGGGTCCAGGGGACTCAGCAGGGCACCACAGAGGGGGCTTTGGGCTAGCGGGTTTGCCGAAGTCAGACAAGGAAGCCAGAGTGAGACTAGGGGTGTACGCGGGGGGTCCTCTCACCCTGTTGTTAAGGACCTCCACCCCACCTCGAAGACACCAGGAAGGTGAATGTGGGACAGGCAGGTGAAGAGGGTAGGAAGGACGTGGCCTTGTTGGCAGGGGGGCAACCTAGAGTCCCCCCACTTCACTGCCAACTGCGCTCGGCGCTCCAGGCAGGTGACGCGCCACGCACCTGCTCTCCGGGCTGAGCTGAGAGCCCCGAGCTTTCCCCTTGGCTGAGGGAGGTGGTGGGAGGCCTCCCCTAGCTGCTTGCCTGGGCACGGCTACTTCCTGCTCCTCCGCTTCCTCTTGTCTCCCCATCCTGGGCTGTCACTCCAGGAGGGTGGCTGTAGCCACCTTGCCTGCCCCTTCGGGCAGGGTGGGGAGTGGGGTTAGGGGTCTTCAGCCCCTGTCTGTGGCTGGTGGGGTCACATGTCCCTCCTACACGCACAGGGGTTGGCTCCTTCATCCCTACAGTTAGATTCCCTCAGCAGGTGGGATTCAGATAGAATTTTTTTTTTAACTTTATAATTTTAGAACAGTTCTAAATTTACAAAGGCAAGAATGGCGACATGGGGTTGAAAGCGCCCATGAAGTCCATAACTGCTCTCCCATGACTGTAACTGGTATGTCATAACTGAAAGACCACACTTCCTCTAAGTTTTCAAAAAATTTAAAATAATTTTTATTGGAAAGGGAGAGACAGATCTGCCATCCGCTGCTTCACTCTCCAAGTGGCTGCAATGGCCAGAGCTGAGCTGATCCGAAGCCAGGAGCCAGGAGCTTCTTCCAGGGTGCAGGGTCCCAAGGCTTTGGGCCGTCCTCCACTGCTTTCCCAGGCCACAGGCAGGGAGCTGGATGGGAAATGGAGCAGCCGGGATTAGGAC
Source organism: Ochotona princeps (assembly GCF_030435755.1). Lineage (NCBI taxonomy): Eukaryota > Metazoa > Chordata > Mammalia > Lagomorpha > Ochotonidae > Ochotona > Ochotona princeps. The sequence goes on along the minus strand of NC_080864.1, from coordinate 2,878,614 downwards.
CAGTGCCTATATGGGATGGCAGCACTGCAGGTGGAGGCTTAGTCTACTAAACCACCACACTATCAGCCACCTCACTTTGCTTTTTTAATATGTATGTTGGGGAGTTGAGGTGGGGGTTCCCCTACCTGAGGAAGCTTGTATGATGGCCAGTCTAACAGGTCAGTCTAACAGGAGCTTGGGTCTTCTGCAACAAGGAGTGGCAGCTCATGTATCAGGGGACATGGAGTGTGGGAGATGGACATGGGGGAGGGGGAGAAGAGGAGAGGGAAGGAGCATGGGAGGGGAGAAGAAAGCCCGGCCCATGTTTGAGGTTAGAGGGAAGAGTTGGGGCTGGCCATTTGCCCTCCTCCGGGGTCAGCGACTGAGGGCGCGGTGACACGCTGTGTGTGGGGCGTTGAGTAACGTTGCCTTCCTGGTAGATAGCTTGCACGGAGGGTTCCCCTTGCAGGCAGAACCCCGGCACCATGCGAGAGTTTAGCCTACTGCTCCTCTTCTGGGGTGAGTGGGAGCTGGACAGGGGGCAGGGTGGGTGGAGAGACCACAGGCAGGGCAGCCGGGGGTTATCCCTGGGGCCTGGGCACTGTGGACACCTGCACTGGCGTGTGTGTGTGTGTGTGTGTGTGTGTATGTGTTGGGGGGCTTTGGCCAACTCCTGCCACACTGGCAGGTGTCAGCCCAGACACGGGGTTTGAGAACACCCGCTCCATGTTGGATGTCGCTCTGGCTGCTGAGGTCATGGTGGGGAGCTGGGCAAGCTCACAGGGGATGGTCCCTGTGCCCGTGAGCCTGAGGTGTGTGATGGAGGCAGACGGGTAGGATGCTCGGCTCAATGGGCTTGGACCCAAGGTTGGAAGCCAAGTAGTCTGTGTTTCCGTAGCGTTAAGGGAAGGGGCTGCTGCCCTTGACAGCGGTGCCCCACGTCAGAGTGTTTGCTTGCTGCTTTGGGCTCTGGCTGCTCTGCTTCCAATCCAGCTCCCTGCTAAGGTGCCTGGGAGAGTGGGGGAGGATGGTCCAAGTACTTGGGGGCCCTGTTTTCTGCCTGGGAGACCTGGATGGAGCTCCAGGCTTGGCGCTGGCTCAGCCGTGGCTGCGTGACCATTTCAGGAGTGAACCAGCAAGTGCAAGTTTCTCTCTCTCTCACTTCCATTTCCATCTCTTCCATCCTTGCCTTCTTGTTCCCTCCCTTCCTCCCCACCACCCCTTCCTCTCTGTTCCTCTCTCTCCCCTCCCATAGCGGCAGCTGTCGTGGCGACTGGGGGTTGGGTGGAGGGGGAAGTTGGGGAGATACTCTTTGGGTTGGTCACATTTCTGCTCAAAGTTGAGCCATGAGATAGCGCCTTCCTGTCTGGGTTCTTGTCTCCCTGTGTCTCTGTGTCTCCCTGGGCCCTGTGTCATTGGTCACTGGAGTGGGGTTCCTGGGTTTGGATCTTGGTTCTTATGACGGCAAGCAGAGCAGAGCCCAGAGATTACAAATGGGTTCCAAAGCTGCTCAGCTGGTCACCGGTGAAGCCGAACTGACGTGTAGAGGAAGAGAGAGTTCAGTTTCTCACCCACTGGCTCGCTTCTCCAAATTGCCAACATGGTCAGGGCTGGTCCAGGCTGAAGCCAGGGACCCAGAACTCTATCTGGGTCTCCCACATGGGAGCAGAGTCCCAAGCACCTGGGCCAGCCTCCTGTACTTTCCCGGGTGCCTGAACAGGGAGCTGGATGGGAAGTGGGACAGCCAGGACTTGAACCGGTGCTTCGGTATGGGATGGTAGTGACCTGCTGTGTCACTGCTTTGGGTGTTGGCACAGATTTCAGTCATGTCACCCCTCATCCTGTGTGATGCTCATGAGCAGAGAGGAGGATGGTGTGAGTGCTGGTGACGAGGGTGTGATGTTGGTGATGGCGGCGGTGGTGGCAGTGAGGGTGTGAGCGTGGTGGTGATCAAGGAGGTGATGATGGTGGTAATGATGATGATGGTGATGAAGATGATAATGCTGATGAAGATGGTGGTGATGGTGGGGGGGAGGGCAGCAGGGCTACACAGCCTTAAAGTACTAAAGAATGGATCCCCTCACTTCTGGTGGACATTTGGCCTGTGGGTTGGCGCCTGTTTTCTGCATCGGTGTGTCCCGACTCCAACTTCCCGCTAGTGTAGACAGTGGGAGGCAGCAGGTTCAAGACGCTGGCTGTCTGCCACCCACGTGGGAGCCCCAGAGGGTGTCCCCTGCTCCCAACTTCTGCCTGCCCTGCTCCCACCTGTTGCAGGCATTTGGGGGAGTCAGTTAGTGGCTTGGTGCTTGCTTGCTTGCTCTGTCTCTCAAATAAATAAATGCAAATGAAAAGCCCTACTTGGTTGTAAAATTTAAATACCACAATGCAGTGTTAATATAATACACTGTAACATGAATATTCATGTGGGTCTGATCTGTAAGGGGAATATCAGACATCTCCTGGGAACTCCTGTTAAGAGAAGCACCATCCCTCCGACAATGCAGCTTTTATATTTAAGACAATTACGCTTGCATTAAGATAAAAAGATCTGTTTGAAAATCAGAGTTCAAGGAGAGAGTGCTCACTCCCCGAATGCCTGCAGCAGCCAGAGCTGGGTCCAGCTCAAGCCAGGAGCTCATAACTCCATCCGGGTTGCCTACGTGAGCGGAAGGGACCCAGGGACCTGAGCCATCCTCCGCTGCTTTCTCGGGCACACAAGCAAGAAGATGGACAGGAAGTGGAGCAGCCGGGACTCGAACCGGCGCCCTTATGGAATATCAGCATTCCAGGCAGCGATTTCGCTTGCTGTGCTATAACACTGGTCTCTGTGACATTCCTGCTCCTTTTCTGTCTCCCCAGGGTGCTGTGGCATCTGCAGAGGGGTGTCACTCAGTCCACTTGGGGCAGACCCCACCTCGACGGGTAAGTAGGCTGGGTAAGGACCCACAGGTTGGGAGCTGGGCAGGGAAGGGTTCAGGGCACCTCCTGACTGCCATGATAATCCCCTTTGCTCTCTGTTTGGTATGATGGAGCCACTCCCTTCTGGAGCTCCAATCCTCACGTGTTCATTTGTGACTCTCAAACACCTTTTCCCTTCCGAGTCTGATTGGTAGAGTTCTCGTTGTGTGTCTCTCGGTTCTCCAAACACCAAGAAATCCCTTCTCAGGCTGGGTCAGGGGCACCGAAGGGCCAACCGCGCCAGCATCTTTCCCACAGCCCTGCCATGGTTGGAACACTGGCCTCATAATTCCCACTTAGGACTTGCTTTTTGAGATGATATTGGAATTGGATCATGAATTGCAGGAGCCCAGGCACTCGGGCCATCCTTTACTGCTCTCCCAGGCACATTAGCAAGGAGCCGGGTTGGAAGCGGAGCAGCCGGGACTCAAACTGGCGCCTGTGAAAGATGCTGACGTTATGGGTGGAGGCTCAATAGACTGGCTCACCACCCCAGCCCCACATGTAAAAAATTCTAATTGATAAAAATAATAAGTCTGGGAGATGCTGGATTTAAGAATGAGGTTGATTATTCCACATAATCGGCTTCTATCCAAACCTATTGTACCCCCCCAATAAATATGCAAGGTTATTTGAGGTCAGAAACCTTGTGTAATAATTTTAAAAATATATTTATTTGAAATGCAGAGTGACAGAATCTTCCATCCACTGATTCCACCCCCCCAAATGTTTGCAATTATTATAGCTGAACTGGCCTCAAGTTGGGCACCGGGAGCTCCAGCCGGGTCTCCCACGTGGGTGGCAGGGACCCAAGTACTTGGGCCACCACCTGCTGCCTCCCAGGGTGTGCGTGTGCCGGGAGCTGGACTGGAACCTGGGACTGAATTCTGGGCGTTCCTGAAGCATGCCGGTGTCCCACGCGGTAGCTAACCCCACCTGGTGGCCATGCTGGCCACACCCACGCTGGCCAGGCCTGGGTGTAGTGTTATTGGCCACCTGGCAGGGGGGCTCAGCCGCAATTGGAAGACAAGGCTGTCCATCACAGTACAGGGAGTGGGCATTTGACCCTGGGTGGGTGTGCTGTGACCTTGCACCTGCAGTGCTGACGTTGGGCGCCAGGATTGAACATGAAGGAAGGAACGGCCAGGGGCTCCATCCGGGTCTCCCACGTGAGCAGCACCTGGCCCAGCCTCTGTTTTTCCCATATGCATTAGAGGGGGAGCTAGATGAGAAGCAAGGGAAGCTGGGACTCGAACCAGCACCTACATGGGCTACTGACACTGCAGAAGGTGGCTTAGCCCATTGTGCCACAGCACTAGCTCCAAGAAATTTACCACTGCTTTGGCCTTGACCTCACAGAAGTTGGGTTGTACTAACAAAAAGAGAAAGTTTTTTTAAAAAATCACACAACCATGGAATTGCGGCTTCTTGGGGTGGGGGGAATGTCTAATGGTGGCAAAGTGGGGTGTCTGGAAGCATGGGGTTGGGATGTTGGTCTGGTCTGGGTTGGGGTGGGTGGATCTGCGTTGGGAGACACTGAACTTGAGGAAGAAGGGGGTGGCATGCAAGGGGTGGGGGCAGAAAAGGGGCAGGTCTAGCACAGAGAGGAAGCTGGCCGAGGCAGGGAGCATGCATGCATGGGTGTGTGTGAGTGTGTGTGTGTGTATACTGGGGGTAGGGGGTGGGATTGACAGGCCCAAGGGTGGGCGGATGGTGTGTCGTTTCCGGAAGGAGGTCTGCAATTTCCCACCCCCACCCTTCCAGTGCCTCTGCCGGGGACGTCTTCCTGCATTCTTGTGCGTTTATGGCGTTCTTGTGGCCTTCCTTGCCTCAGACCCTGTGTGAGCGGCTGGCAGTGGGCCTGGCCCCACCCCAGCCACTGCGATCATTTAAGGAGTGAATCAGCCGGTGGAAGCTTGCTCTCTGTCTCTTCTTTCGCCTTTGGAATGATAAATGAAGACACACGCAGTGTTGCCTTCATCATTGCCACTGCGGGGGTATGACCGTCTCCTTCTTCTAGTAGACAAGCAAGGCTGCTTCCTCCCCGCCTCCCACCATCCCTGGCGCCAGCAGGAGGGTGCTCCAACACGCACACCCTTGCTTTGCTCCAACCACCCTCCCCCGCTGCCCAAGGCTCCCAGCTCTCTCTGAGCTAACAAGTCTTATCACACTCTGGAAGATTCTGTATGTGTCACCTCCTTGCCTCACTTCCTCCCCTCCCTGGCGATCTGCGAAGTCTCCCCCCAGGGCCCTAGCACTTCCTTTCCCCTTGACTCCAGATAACCCGAGTCGCTTCTGGCGCCCGTGCTCTTGGCTGTGCCTCCTCCTCTTTGCTTGAACTGTCTGTTTGGGTCTAGAACTGCATTCTCTGTTACTCTGTTGGTCTTCCTCAGACCCTTCTGCTTCTGCCCTTGAGCCTGGCAAGGCAGAGTGACCCATTCCTCCCACATGTTCTAGTTGAGCATCTATGATGTGCCAGTGTCTGTAAACACACACACACACACACACACACACACACACCTGCTTCCGGATCGTCTCGGCCATTGGAGAGGCGGGCTGGGAACAACCAATGACGGGAGTTGAAATTGCTTGGAAATTCATTCCTTTGCCAGTCAGAGCCTCCTTGATGCTTGGGGTACACTGGATTTGGTTTTGGAGAAGACTTCAAGTCAGAGAGAGAGAGAGCTCCTTCATCTATTGGTTCTCTTCCCCCCAGATGGCCACCGTGGCCAGAACTGGGCCAGGCTGAAGCCAGGAGCTTCACCCATTTTCTCACTTGTGGGTGGCCAAGGTTCCAACACCGGGGCCATCTTCTGCTGCTTTTCCTTGGCTGTTAGCACGGAGCTGGCTAGAATGGGAGCAACCGGGGCTCGAACTATCACTGTCCTGCCTCCACCTCTGTGGGCGACGGCTGACGGTCATGTCCCACACATCCCTTTCTTCTGCCTGTCTCCTGGTCTTGTGTGTGGCTGACAGAGAGCCCTGTGGCTGCGTGGGTCACACCTGGACAAGCTAGTCTATTTTTTTTTTTTAATATTTTTATTGGAAAGGTAGAGTAACGGAGAGAAAGAGAGACAGAAAGATCTTCTGTCCGCTGCTTCACTCCCCAAGTGGCCGCAACAGCCAGAGCTGAGCCAATCTGAATCCAGGAGCCAAGAAGCTCTTCTGGGTCTCCCACATGCATACAGGGTCGCAAGGACTTGGGCCGTCCTTCACTGATTTTCCAGCCTGCAAGCAGGGAGCTGGAGGAGAAGTGGAGCATCCGGGATGCAAACTGACGTTTCTGTGGGATGCCGGCGCTGCAATCAAAAGCTTAGCTTAACTGCATTGTGATGCCAGCCACCATGACCGTTCTCTTAGCACATAATAATTCTTGGCTCATAGACATATCACTCCAACCCATTCTCCATGTGCCCGTCATCTGTCGGGATCACCCAGCAACGTTGGATTCCAGGCTCAGTGCTGCGTTGTCTTACCTTACACCTGCCTGATTTCCAAAACCGACGGCATTGCAGGTCCCAGGGGTTAAGCCATCAGCCTGTCTTCTTGGCCACCTGCGTGCGGGGTGTCACCTCTGAGTTCCCGCTCGCTCAGCCTCGCTCTCCCTCCAGATCTTACTCACTCTCGCCCTCCCCTCTGTCTCGCAGGTATTGGTGGGTGTGTGGACTCCACCATGTGCCCAGATCATGCCATCTGCCACAACATGACCTCTGGCCGTTACTACTGTGAATGCAAGCAGGGCTATCAGCCCAGCAACAGACAAAACCGCTTTGTAGAGCTGGGAGTGACGTGCCAAGGTGAGTGTGTGGGCGTTCGGACCCCCTCCAGCACTGGGTGGGAGATGGGGAGGTGGTGGGCGGTGAGGACCCCCAGGCGTCGAAGCCTCTCCTGTGTTCCCCACTCCCATCTTCCCTCCTCTCTCTCCCCTTCTCTCTCCTTCTCGTCCCCTCTTCCTCCCTCCCTCTCCTGCTCTCTCTCCTCTCCCCTCCTCACCCCGCTTTGCTTCTCTTCATCTCTCCCCCTCTCCACTCCCATCTCCCCATCTCCGTCTTACCCGCTCCCTCTCTCTCCATGAAAACTCCCTGTTTGCCTATCAAATGTCATGGCCGCTGGGCTTCCTCACGGTGTGGTGGCTGAGTCTTGAGAACGGGCGGGTGTCTCAGGAGAACGAGGCAGAAGTGCGTGGTGCTGTTGCCACATACTCGGGTTCCAAGGGAGGGACAGATATCACCACCCAGTGTCACACGGCACGGAGAGCACGCTGCTGGATGGGAGAGGAGGTTACCGACGTCTCTGGACGGTGCAGTCTGTGACTGGGAAGGGACGGGGGCAAGGGGGGAGCTCGCTCTCTCTTCTCTGTCTGCCCTTCTCTCCATGAAGATGTCAACGAGTGCTCCCAAAACCCCACACCCTGTGGGCCTCACTCCGAGTGCAGAAACATGCGGGGAAGGTACAGGTGCAGCTGTCTGCCTGGCTTCTCCTCACCCACTGGCAATAACTGGGTTCCAGGCAACTCAGGCAATTTCAGCTGCACAGGTACTATTGGCTCACAGGCAGGCGGGGTTCTGGGGCTCCGCTGGGTCTGCACGCTCGGCACGGTCACCCTCCTTGCTCTTCTCTGGACCTGTCCAGACATCAACGAATGCCACAGCAATGGAACCTGCCCCAGGGATTCCGACTGCGTCAATTCTGCAGGAAGCTACACTTGTCGTTGTCACAACGGGTTTGTCTTTCACAACTCAGCCTGTCAAGGTAGGAATGGGGGCGGGGCAGCTCTCTACACACCACCTAATTAAACACCAGCTCCATGTGAGTGCCAGAGCTGTAGATGCTAAGGAGGAGCTCTCTCAACCCGTGATCGTCACGTTTTGCCATTGATCGGCTGTCTCCATTGATGGGAATGTCTTACCATCTCGCCTGGTTGCAAGGGAGGCTGGGCGCTGGACCTTAACCAGGGCTGTTTTTGTGTTTCTCTCTCTTAGACATAGATGAATGCAAGAAAACCCAAACCTGCCCTGAGCACGCCATCTGCCACAACACAGTCGGAAGCTACCATTGTGTTTGCAAGGATGGATTCGACTCCACAAGTGGCGAAGTCCTTTTCAAGGGACGGAGAGAATTGTGCGAAGGTGGGTGTAGCTGTCTAGGGTTGGGGGTTGGGGAGACTCAAGTCCAGGACTATTATCAGAGAGAGAGAAGTGGGGAGGTTGGGATAAGCCTCAAACTTTCTGGACTGAGAGTCATTTATGTATCAGTGCATTCTTCCGTGAGAAGAGCGGCTACCCTGTCCAAGCATCACGTCGAGTGCTAGGGGTAGGGAAGCAGCAAACACTTACCCCAGGTGTTGGGGCTTTGACATGGGAATTTATGGGGAGCAGGGTGGGGGGGTGCAGTGAAGACCATGCCACCCAGGGCATTGCCAGAGCCAGACTTGGCATGGAGAACGTCCCAGCTCCCGACCCCTCCCATCTGCAGCTGTGTGTTGCTATGGTGATGGGTGATCTTGGGAAACGAGTAGAGGTGCATCCTAGAGAGACGGCATCATCTAAGCACATGGAAGGAACAGCGGTGGAGAATCTGGACCCTATAGTGTGAAAGGGTTAGAAAGCCAGGGCGAGGAGCTGGCATAATGGCTCAACTGGCTCATCTTCTACCTGGAGGTGCTGGCATTCCACAGAGGGGCCAGTAAAAGGCCCAGATGTTTCACTTCCCATTCAGCTCCCTGCTTGTGGCCCGGGAAAGCAGTAAAGGGTGGCTCAAAACCTTGAGATCCTGTACCTATGTGGGAGACCCAGAGGAGGTACCAGGCTCCCGGCTTTGGGTCGGCTTGGCTGAGGGCCATTGAGGCCTTTGGGGAGGGGAGTGAACCAGCAGATGGAAGATCTTTCTCTGTAATTCTAAAGTCAAGGGCAAGGTCGGCAAGCTCCATTAGGGCCGGATTCCCAAGGTCTCATCCAGCTAGCGAAGGGGTCAGGGTTTTTGGCGAGTGGTGAATTTCTGAGGCTTGTGAGTGCGTGTCTCTGCACAGCTGTTCCCTGAATGACGACTGTGTGTTCTAGAAGGGAAGGCTGGAGCCGGGGGTTGGGCGGCGACCACATGAGCTGCTGGCGCTTTGGCCCTGATGGGGACCCCCTTTTTCTCCTTAGACATAGACGAGTGCTCCAAAAACCGTACCATCTGCGGTGCTAACTCGGTGTGCGGTAACACAGTGGGAGGATACAACTGTTCCTGCATGCCTGGCTTCCGCCCTACCGGCGTCTGGACCCCCCAGGACTTCAAGGCTTTGAAATGTACAGGTAATGGTGTCTCCGTGGGTATCAAACAGAAACACGGAACGGGGCTGCCCGTTCTTGCTTGTAGGGTTTATAGGGCTTGGTCACACGGGCCCTGGGTTAAACGAGATGTCATTCAGGGCTCCAGGATGGTCTTGTTGGCGTGACCAGCAGTTGGAGCTGGTCACCAGTTGGGGGTTCTTGTGACCATCTCTGGTTCCCTTCTGGCTTCCAAGGGAAAGATTTGGCCCTTGGTCTCTAAGGAGAGAAGTTGCCAAGCGGCGCTCGGGACTGGGTGGCTCTCTGTCCCCCGTGGTGGTCCGGACTTCCATCCCATGCTCTTGGTAATTGTCACAGGGCTAGCTTGGCTTGCAAAGGGGCTGCACCCCCCAATCGTCATCCCCCACTAGGAGGAATTAGAAGGTTGGCCTGAGATGAACTGTGTATCCACCATACTGCAGGAGGGCATTTTGCGTTGTTCAATTCCTAAGGAAAATTGCGCTTCTTAACAACAACAACATCTCATTCACTCGTTACTTGTTCATTTGGGATCTTTAAGTTTAATTTTCTAAAGGAGATTTATTTATTTTACTTGAAAGTCAAGTTAGAGAGAAAGAGAAAAGAATATTCCATCCACTGATTCACTCCCCAAGTGGCCACAACAACCAAAGCTGAGCTGATCTGAAGCCAGAAGCCAGGAGCTTCTTCCAGGTCTCCCACACAGGTGCAAGGTCCCAAGGTTTTGGGCCGTCCTCCACTGCTTCCCCAGGCCACAGGCAGAGCTGGATGGGAAGTGGAGCAGCTGGGACTCAAACTGGTGCCCGTATGGGATCCCGGCACTGCAGGTGGAGGATTAGTGGGACCAGAGTGCTGGCCTCGTGTTTAGTGTATTTTTAACCATTCTTTTTGAATGTGTTCCTTCTGCCCCTTCCAAGGAGCTTATTGTAAGGTAGCACCCTGAGCGCCGCCCACAGTAGCCGGCCCACATGTCTGATGGAATCTGTAAACCAGGGCCGTGCCGGGGAGCATGCAAGCACACCCCCAGGCTGGCCTGTTTCTTCATGCCCCGCCTGCCCCTTTCTCCGATGCCTTGCAGACGCGGATGAATGCCTGCTGGACCCAAACCCCTGTAGCCCCAACTCCATCTGCACCAACACCCTGGGCTCCTACAGCTGCACTTGTGCCCCCGGCTTCTGGCCGGAAAGTGCCCAGGGACACGGCAACAGCAGGTGTAAAAGTAACTATAGCCCCGGCTGGGTGTCGGCCAAGGCCCCCCGCGGGTCCAGCTCTGGGTGCCAAATGTTTGTTTGACCCAGCTTGAGTCTCCTGCTCTCTAGTCATGTATACGTTTCTCTTCTTTTTGGTTTTTTTTTTGGGGGGGGGTTATTTTTTTCTTTTGTTGTTTCTTTTCTTCTCAGTGTTAGATTTTTCTCATCTCATTGGCAAGACTATCGGTTTGTCGAGCAGCCAGGACTTGGCTATTTTGCTTGCCAACATGTTTTATGCAGAACTGGTCTAGTAGTGATGGATTCTACCCATACACATATTTAAAAAGCCAGGAGCCGGGGGCTCCATCTGGTCTCCCATGTGGGTATCAGGGGCCCAAGCGCTTGGACCATCCTCTGTTGCTTTCCCAGGCGCACGAGCAGGGAGTTAGCTGCGAAGTAGAGCAGTTGGGATTTGAACCTACGTCGCTGTGGGATTCTGGTGCCGCAGGCGGTGGCTTAGCATGCTGTGACCTCGCCAGTGTCTTGCCGAGGTGCAAGTGTGGTGTGACGGCTTCTGTCTTTTCTCCAGAGGCTCCCTTCAAGTGCAGGAGTGACGTGGACTCTCTCGGCAAGTGGGAGCAGCAATGCCACACAGCAGCAGCAGCCAGGGACCCACAAGATGTAAGTATGCCTGAGACTTCCCCAGAAACCACAGGTCAGCTTCCACCCCATTCCCCACGGGTTGTTTTTTTTTTAAGGATTTATTCATTTTCATTGCAAAGAGAGAGAGAGAGACGGAGAGGAGGAGAGACAGAGAGGAAGATCCTCCGTCCAGTGATTCACTCTCCAAGTGGCTGAGCTGATCTGAAGCCAGGAGCCAGGAGCCTCTTCTGGGTCTCCCACACGGGTGCAGGGTCCCAAGGCTTTGGGCCGTCCTCCACTGCTTTCCCAGGCCACAGGCAGGGAGCTGGGTGGGAAGTAGGGGCAGCAAAACAATAAAAAGTGGAACAGCTAAGATTTGAACCAGTGCCCTTATGGGATTCTGGCCCCAGAGTAAACATTTTTTATTGTTGTTCCTGAAGAAACTTGCCTTTTGAAAAGCAGAGTGGTAAAGAAATGCGTATAGATTATCCATCCATTGCTTTACTCCCCAAAGGCCTGCTTCAGTCAGGGCTGGGTGGGGCATGTCCAGGACCCTCAACTCCAGCGTGGTCTCCCATTGGCAGGTGGCAGGGACCCACGTGCTCGGGGCGTCTCCACTCCCCGCTGGGGTGTGCAGGAGCAGGGATCTGCGATTCGAGCCAGGCACTCCGAAACAGAATGCAAGAGGCCCTAGATACCCCCTCCTAAAGTCACCTTGTAATTTTGTCTATCCAAGACTGGAAGTACCCTTGTGTGCTGTATCATAGATGCCTGCTTTGTACTTGGTCCATTTACAACCACGAACTGTGATGCTCTGAGAAGCCAGGACTACCCCGGCTGGGAGCATGGGGGTCCCCATTGGTATGGGACACACTGGTGGAGTGTGGGGATGGGTAGGCGGATCCATGCTGACACATCGTCTCCCCCGGAATACAGGCCGCTTACTGCAGGCTCATGAACTCCGCCTTGGGTGTGCTGGACAACACCTGTAAGAACGAAACCACCGCAGCGACTCTGAAGGTAGCAGTGGCATCGGCTGCCTTCCTTCCGGCGTATCAGCCTTGAGCGTCTGGGCTGCCTGGAGTGCAGGGTCCTGTGGGGTTAGCAGGCTGTGAGTTACCGTGTCACGTGCTGTGGGCGTAGGACTGACGGTGTGCACCCCCACAGAAGATGGATGGGATGGAGACTATACAAGGATCTCGTGGGGTTTTTTTTATGTAAAAATAAGCTCAACTTTTTTTGAAAAAGTTTTGAGTTGGAGAGAAAGAGACAGAGCTCTTCCATCTGCTGGTTCACTCCTTACACGGCTGTAACAGCCAGGACATGGCTAAGCTAAATCAGGAAACTGGAATTCCAGCCGGGTCTTCCACATGGATGCAGGGACCCAAGCACTTGAGTCATCCTCTGTTACTTCCCCAATCTCGTAAGCAGAAGAGCTGGATCAGAAGTGGAGCAGTTGGGACTCGAACAAGTGCCCCGTATGGGACGCTGGCTTGGCAGATGGTGGCATAGCCCATTGCGCCACCACACCAGTTCCAAACCATAGGTTCCTGCGCTCCCTGCAAATGATCCTAAGATGAACCCCACCGGCGGAGGGCGGGGGGAGCTTCCTTGAACGCTTTAGGTGTGCTTCTGGGAGGACTGATTCCTGGCGGGGAGAAATGTCTGGGTCTGAGGGTACATATGTGCAAATTACACTCTCGCAGGTGCTCACCTGCTGCTGCCTGCCAGCAGGGACGTGAGCATTCCCAGTGGAGCAGGACAGAAAGACTGAAATGGGAGGGGACCCCTCTATCTCTCTTGGGGCCTCTACTGCCAGAGAGAGAGAGAGGGAGAGAGAGAGAAGAGCTGTGTTTCCTTGCAGACGGCAGTGAACAACCTCACCTCTGTGCTTGAGCAGACATCCAAGAGGTCCAGCAACTTCACCAGGGAGGAGGCATCCACCCTGGCCACGGCCTTACTGGAAAGCACAAAGAGCAGCGTCCTGGCGGCCCTCCTACTGCCCTCCGCCGCTGGGAACCACAGCCAGACCATTCGCACACCGGGCTTGGGTGAGTAGGATCTGCCGGGCACGGCTGGCTCATGCCTGGGTGAGGATTGCTTTACCAATGTTTAAAAAATACAAAGACAAAAGAGCCTGCGTGTGTGTGTGTGTGTGTGTGTGAGAGAGAGAGAGAGATGATGGTGTGGTTTCTGTCCATGTTAATCTAATCGCATCACTCCTTGCAGGCTTGTCTGGGAGACAGACGGTGAGAGAGACACAAGCTGAATAGAGAGATATTTTGCGGGGGCGGGTGGTGGGCAGTTGCAGGAGCGAGGCAGGGCCGAAGGCAGGAGCAGAAAGACTTCGTCCAGATCTCCCAGGTAGATGACCAGAGACCCGACGACTTGGGCCGCCATCTTCTGCCTACAGCTGGCAGGCTGATGAGGGACGTGGTGGCCCCACCAGTGGCGTCTTCATGGCTGGGCCAGACGAGGTCTCTGCATTTGAGACCCCTCCAATATCTCTTTTTTTGGCGGGCGGGGGGTCTCCATAAAACACATCCTAGGAGAGCATGTCCCAGTGTGAGCCGGCAATACCAGACCTCTTAGTGGTCCATGAGAGGACCCTGAACTTCTTCCGGAAGCACAAACGACCCCCCCAGCCCACAGCCAACATCCTTCTCCAACTTGACTTTTGTCAGACAGCCAGTGGAAATGGATCCTGTCGCCAGAGCTGTGTCAGGGACGAGAAACGAGAAGCAGAGGCCGAGTGGCTGCTGAAGGCAGCGTGGCCAGGCTGCCTGGCACCTGCTGGGTCCATGCCCTGAACACTCTTGTATTTGCAGATCTGGAGAGCCAAGTTGTCGCGGGAGGATGCCAGGAAGAGGATGTGCTATTCAACCTGGAAGCCAAAGGAGATGCTATGAGAATCAGCTGTTCCACCATCGAGGAGTCGGGGTCCACGGGTGAGGATGGCACCCCTCCGGGGGAGGGGGAAGAGGGGGGCGGGCTGTCCATCACAGCTGGTGGTGCATGCCCGCGCGAGGTGGTTGGCAATCTAGCCCCACTTCTTCTTCTTGCGTGGGGGTCCTCCAGGCAGAGCTGGCGTGGCTTTCGTTTCTTTCGTGGGTCTGGAATCTCTCGTGGATGAACGCTTCTTCCGAGACCTCTGGGACCTCTCTGTGGACAGACTGAAGATGAACTCCCGGGTTGTGAGCGGCATCCTGACCGGGAAGAAGAAAAACGGCTTTCAGAAAGATGTACTCTACTGGCTGGAAAACATCCAGGTCTTGCAAGGGACGGTCTCTATGGAAACCCTTTGTCTCCCTGTCGCCCCCGTGCGCCCCCTCTTCTCCCAGTGGCTTGAACTGTCTGCGTTTGGGGCCAATTGGAAGCTCTGTTGCCTGCTTGTACACTAGATTGCCTGGGTAGTAAAACTAGACAGATCATATCCTGGCTTGGGACATCGCCCAAGGTACAGACCATTTCTGTTGTTATGGTAACCCCCGGGGACTGACAGGGTCCCGTCCCTAGAGGAAGGAACTCTCCCATGTCTTTTAGTTTTCTTTTGTGATGGATTGATTGATTTAGAAGGCAGAGTTGCGTAGAGAGGGAGAGGTAGAATCTTCCGTCTACTGGTTCACCCCCTCAGTGGCTGCCCCGGGCAGAGCTGAACTCACCTGAAGCCAGGAGCATCTTCTAGGTCTCTCATGCTGCTTCTTGGGGGTGTGCACCTGCAGGGAGCTGGGGCTTGGTCCCAGCCAGGCGTTATGATCCAGGTGGTTTTGACCCTTGGGCTGGATGCCTGCCCTTGAGGTGGGTTGCAGTGAGTCCATTCGAGGCGAAGCTGCAGGGGAACCAGGCTTCCGGATTTTTCCAGCGAAAGAAGTTGAAGAGGCTTGTGTGCATTTTGTGGGACAACGGACGCTACTTACTCAGAGTTAATTTTTTTTTTCTTTTAGCCAAAGCAAAAGCATGAGACCCCCGTCTGTGTTTCCTGGCACACCGATGAGGAGGGTGGAAGATGGACTCGCTCTGGCTGTTCCATCCTGAATGACTCCGAGACGTACACCGTCTGTCGCTGCAGACACATCACCAACTTGGCGGTCATCATGGCCCCTCGGGAGGTCACGGTCAGTGCTGGTGATGCTATCTCTTGAGTCCCAGGTTAAACAAGGAGCAGAGGGTGCGGGTCCTTGGGGGACATCACCGTCTGGTTGGACTCCAGACTGAGAAAGGTTGATTCCAAGAAGCTGCTGGCACTTATTAACAATCACAAGCTGCCTTTGTCATGCACCTGCTGTGTGCTGGACTAGTTTGTTAGGTGTGTTTGAAAAAAGTTAGAGGTGAGCATAGAAGTGTCTTCCATTGACTGCTTCGGTCCTCAGACGCTTTACAACGGTTTGGGCTTGGGCAGGAACTCTATCCGGCTCTTCTCCATGTGGGTAGCAGGGACTTAAGCCCTTGAGTCCTAAGGTGTGCATGAGCAGGTCACTGACCGGGAAGTGGAGAAGTCAGGACTTGAACCGGCACACTCCTGTGGGATGCCGGCGCAGCAGATGGTGGCTTGGCCCCTAATGCCACACTGCTGCCTCCCCACATGAAATGGGGTGGTGGGGAGACTGAGAGCGGGTCATGAAGATAATGATGGATAGAGGTGAGAGTCGAACCTAGGGCAGTCTGACTCCAAAGTTTGACTTCCACCAACCCACATGGTCAAGGAAGCGTCTGAGCTGTAAGGATTCCGAGCTGGGTCAGAACGATGAGACGGACGTGGTCTGTTATGTTAGAGAGGGAATGCGCTGTTAGGACAGCCTCTGCCTGTCCCAGCCAGCCAGCGCTCACACATCCCTGGCGGATAGGTAGCTCCCCGTGAGAGGTACGCTTGGCTTAGAACTGCAGGAGCAAGAGGCCAAGCTAGACAGCACCGACAGACCTCATCCCTCTGCTCCTAGCTGGCTGCGTCTCCCGTTTCTGTCCTGGCAGGTGGACTTTACCTTGTACATCATCAGCCACGTGGGCATCATCCTGTCCTTGCTGTGCCTCGCCCTGGCCGTCCTTACCTTCTTGCTCTGCCGCTCCATCCGCAACCACAACACCTACATGCACGCACACCTGTGCGCCTGCCTCTTCTTGGCCAAGCTGCTCTTCCTCATCGGCTTCGACAAGACTAACCCCCAGGTCTGTGTCACCCTCCCCGGTACTGGGTCCTGCCATCTCTCTGGGTGGTCTTCTGTGGCCCCTTGTGCCTGCTCTGTCTCCATCCCATGGCCGTGGGGGCTTGGCTGCTCTCCAGCTGCTCCCCTGGAGAGGTGACAGGTGTCAGGGGGATGTCACTTCTGCAGGTGCCTTGGGGGTTGCAGGAGTCCTCCACTTTCCTCACTCCCACAGCCGGGGTGTGTGTGTGTGTGTGTGTGTGTGTGTGTGTGCGCGCGCGCGTGGGAGAGTGCTTCCTCCCTGGCTCTTCTCTGGCCACCGAAAACATCCCCTGTGAGGATGGGGCGGGGGAGTACAGGGAACCACAGCCGGAGTTGTACTGGGCATCTTTGCGGGGCAGAGGCCAGTACAAACTGTCATGGAAGTGGGCAATGCTATGGGGGAGATGCGGCTCCATTGTCCCCATTCTGCTCCGGGAGGGGGAGCCCGTGGTGGTGGTTGTCATGGGTGAGGCTGTGGGGTGCCAGGAGAGCTCTGTGGGACCCTCACACGAAGTCAGCTGGTGTGACGGTCACTCTTGGTCAAGGGGCCGTCTGTATTCAGCTGCCTGGTCCCTTGCCTCTCAGACTTGTTCTGATCAGGGCCGACTTGATCCCTAAAACCTCAGCCCGAAAATAGTTCCAGGGCTTAGGGACTTTGCGACTACTCAGCTCCGCTGCGGTGATGCGACAGCAGCCACAGAGACTAGGTTAAGTGGGGAGATGGCTGTGTACTAATAAAACTTTATTGGAAAAACATGTCACCAGAGAGTGTACCAATAACACGTCACAGACAACACAGCTCACCAGCGAGTGGATGTTTTGCTGATCCCAGCGGCCACCCCGCTGGGGGGAATGGCACCGGCTTCTGGCTTGGTCCACTCCGTCCCTGTTTGTTGCCCCGTCCACCCCTGCCTCCTGGCGGGGGTGGGGGACCCTGATCTCCTTGTCGCTCCCCTATCAGCTGGGCTGTGCGCTCATTGCTGGCGTTCTGCACTTCCTCTTCCTCGCCTGCTTCTCCTGGATGCTGTTGGAGGCCATCACGCTCTTCCTGACGGTCAGGAACCTGCAAGTGGTGAATTACTTCGGCACCCGCCACGTTAGGATGCTGCCCCTGTGTGCCTTCGGCTACGGGGTCCCAGGGCTGGTGGTGGCTATCTCCGCCTGTGTGAAGCCGAGCGGCTATGGGACTGAGCATAGGTGAGTGCCATCCCTGTAGAGTAACATGGGCAGGAGAGGCAGAAAGAGATCTTCCATTCACTGCTTCACCCTTCAAATAACTGTAGTAGCCAGGATTGGGCCAGGTCGAAGCCAGGAGCTCCAGCTGGGTCTCCCACGTGGACGCAGCATCTCCCATACGAACGCTGCTTCCCCAGCCCATAAGTAGGGAGCTGGATGTCAAGTGGAGCAGCTGGGATTCGAACTGACTCCCCTAGCGGATGCTGGTGTCACAAGAAGAGATGCGATGATGTCAGCTCTGATTTTAAAAACGCAACGTGCAGGTTTGACCCAGTGGGTCGGAGACTGGTTAACACACCTTCTCTGGGAATTTGGGAGAGTAAGACATGGTAGGTGAGATGGGATGGGAGAGGAAAAGAAGGAGAAAGAGGAGGAGCAGGAGGAAGAGTATATGTGTTGAAAAATGCAGTGGGCTTTGCTGGAGAGATGGGGGATGAGGCTGGGATAGCTTAGCTTGCGGTAGCCGGGGAAGTGTCCCCAAAGAAGTGATGGTTGAGTCGAGGCAGGGCTCCCCAAGGAGAGTTAAAACTGAGAGCCAGGGGTTGAGAATAAACTAGAGTCCCAGCCCGAGGCCAGCAGCGTCTCAAGGCTGTTTGCCCAGGAAGGTACCCGTGCAGCAGGAGTCGCTGTGGGGTCGGGACTTGATCCTAACGGCTGGCGCTTTCTCTCCACAGCTGTTGGCTGGAGAAGGAGTCAGGGTTTGTATGGAGTTTCCTGGGCCCGGTGTGCACCATCATAGTGGTGAGTGAGCAGGTGGATTTGCGAATGAGTGTTCTGGAGTTAGAAGCAGGAGACCCTAGGGTCAGAGAGGGTTGATGAGAGACAGTGTGGAAGCTGTGTTCCACTGGAAATTCTCCCCCTACACTTTTTTTTTCTTAACATCTGAAAAGCCTAGCAGAGAGCTGGCTCGGAAATAGAGCAGCCGGGTCTTGAACTGGTGGTCATGTGGGACCTCAGGCCTTGTTGTTGCTCAACACCAACCCTTTGTCATCTTGTTAAAAAGCTCTGTCTATCTATCTATCTATCCATCCACCCATCCACCTATCCATTCACCCACCCACCCATCCATCCATCCATCCATCCATCCATCCATCCATCCATCCATCCACCTACCCATCCATCCATCCATCCATCCATCCATCCATCCATCCATCCATCCATCCACCTATCCATCCATCCATCCATCCATCCATCCATCCATCCATCCATCCATCCATCCATCTATTCATCCATCCATCCATCCATCCACCTGAAAGGGAGAATGACAGAGAAGGGAGGCGGAGGAGCTTGCCGGGAGACCTTGGGACAGGGAAGCCATGGGTGGCCCTGTGTGGGAGCTGGACAGCCTGCAGGTGTGTCTTGGCCCTCTGCCGGGTTGGCCGCAGGGACAACAGTCAAGGAAGCTGTCTGTGATGGGCTGTGTCCCGCTCACCCAGGGCTGCTTGCTGCAGGGGGTTGGATGCAGGTCAGGATTCCCTTGGGATGGCCAGTTCATCCAGCTCCCCTCAACTCGTTCTGTGTGGCTTTGTAGGTCAACTGCATCCTGCTGACCTGGACACTGTGTATCCTGCGGCAGAAGCTTGGCAGTGTCAACACTGAAGTCTCCACACTCAGGGACACCAGGTGTGGCTCCCGCTTCTCGCCTCCCCACCTTGTTCTGCAGTAATGCTTCTCATATGGGCTTTACTGGCATGTCTAACGTGTCCCTGAGACTTAACATGAGAGGCTGTCTAGCCTGTAATCACTACACACAGGAATCGGGGTGCAGTGCCACCACCCCAAGTAAGTGCTGATTCGAGTCCTGGCTGCTCCATTGCCCAGCTGGAAGAAACTCCTGGCTTTGGATCAGCTCAGTTCTGGCTATTGTGAACATTTGAGGGTGAAACAGTGGATCAGTGAACGAACTAACACTGCCTTTGAAAATGACTAGATCTTAAAAAATGAACTGCCCACAATCCACATGGCTGTGTATGTATTGTACAGCTTGATTGAGAGACAGAGAGAACCCGCTTGATGAATCACTTCCCAAATGACCACACTAGCTGGAACTAGATCAGGCCAAATGTAGGAGCTGGGAACTGCATCTGGGTCTCCCACGTGGGTGCAGGGACTCGAGCGCTCAGACCATCAGTTGCTGTCTGCCATTCTGCGTGAGCAGCAAGCTGCAGCCAGGCCTTGACCCCCAGTGCTCCAGCGTGGCATCTAGACGTGTCAACTGGTGTCTCCATGGCTGGGCCCAAAGCCCCTTCACTTTGGGTAGCTTTTACATGCCTACCTGACTGGGTTTGCTTGTATGTGGGCTCGGAGGTTCCATTCTATGGCCCCCACAGTGGCACCTGCCATTACATGGCGGTTTCCTCTGTCCCTGGATGCATGCCCCCCAACCCCTCCAGGCACCTGTGGGAGCCTCACTCTCTGTGATTCCTCCCCCGCCATCCCAAAACAGGCTGCTCACCTTCAAGGCTTTCGCCCAGCTCTTCATCTTGGGCTGTTCCTGGGTGCTGGGCCTTTTCCAGATTGGATCTGCAGCACTTGTCATGGCTTACCTGTTCACCATCATCAACAGCTTCCAGGGCGTCTTCATCTTCCTCATCCACTGCCTACTCAACCGCCAGGTGAGTGGGTACCCGCCCTGCCCCCACCTCCACCTCCCGATGCTGCCTTCCTCCGCTGCCCTCTCTGCCCCTGGGTGAGCTGTGGCTTCTGGATCCATGCTTTCTGCCTGGGCTTCCGTCTCCACCCCCAGGTTCGAGAACAGTACCGGCGATGGTTCTACAGGCAGTCCGTGACCGTGTCCCAGTCCCAGACCACAGGCATGGTTCTGACGTCCACCCTCTCCTCTTCCAAAACGGTGAGGGACTGTGCCTTGGCTGCTGCCGACCGCCCTCAGCTGGTTGAATAAAGCGGGGGGTGGTGGTGGCATATCAGCTTAATTTGCATCCCACATCAGAGTGCTGGCTCGTGTCCCAGCTGCCCTGCTTCCCATCCAGCTCCCTGCTCATGCGTCTGGGAAAGCAGCCCTAGTGCTTGGGCCCCTGATACCCACATGGGAGACCCAGATGGAGCTCCAGGGCTCTTGCCCTAGCCCATTAATGAACATTTGAGGAGTAACTTCTCCCCTCCCTCTCCCTCTCTCTCTCTCTCTCTCTCTCTCTCTCCACCCTCTCCTTTTGTTACTTGAGCTTTTAAATAAATTTAAAAATGAGTTGAGGTGCAGGAGACAGACGGCCTGGGTTTAAATCCACAGCCCTGCCCCTAACTGAGAGTACGACTGAGAAACAGGTAACATATAGACAGGATGGTATCCCGTTCCACCGCAACGCCTGCGTCGGATGCCCGCGTGCCCAGGGTTCAAGTCCCAGCTCTGGCTCCCGACTCTATTTTCTGTACAGTGAAATACTAGGATGTTCCTAGCAGAGCACGCTCGATGGCTGTCGCTTTACTGAGCAGCCCTCCGTCATGTGACCACTCGTGGGAGCAAAGGCATCTGGGAAGTCATGCTTTTGGCCTGTTCGTGTCTAGAGAGAGAGGAGTTGCTCTGGCGAAGGCTTGGGAATGGCGGTGGGGTTTGTCCACGGGTCTGTGGCGTTGACCATGTCTTCAGAGCAGCCACACACATATGGTCATCTTACAGACCTCTGTCTCTTTTTTTCTTTTTCTCAGAGTTGAAATCCTCTCCTGCTTTTCAACGCGCCATGGGGCACCCTTGGCCAATGGGCCGGACCTCCTGGGACCTGAGAGCCCACCGCTGCTACCTGGAAGACCCTGTGGCTTGGGGCCTGGGTTGGGCCGGGCTGCTCTTGTGGGGCCGCCCTTCTCCCCTACTTGGGTTCTGAGACTTGGGGTTTTACAAACGTGGCACTCTCAGGCAACACCCAGCATTTACAGCCGCCATTTCGGCTTTCTTCTCTGCGAATGTGGGGGGCGTGGCCTGCCCTGCTTGCACCTGTTCCTACCTGCTCCCTCACCCTCTTCACCTGTGGTCTACCCGCTGTCTCACTGAGCCAGGCTGATGCACTTTCTGCTTCCATCCTGCCCAGCTGGCTGGGAGCCACCCACCACCCCCTCCTGTGTTAGCTTCTTTAGGATTCACTCTGCCCACAAAGATATGGCTGTCCACCCTGAACCCCTGGAGAGCTTTAGGCCAGAGGAAGGAGGTGGACGCTGATCAAGCAGATACCAGCGCCTGCTGGGACCCTCCCTGTCCTGCCCAGGGAGTGGGTGTATGGAAGAAGAGTACCAGGACCCATTTGCCGGAGGGCTAGACCGGAAGAAAGATCTGTCTCAAAACTAGTCCTGCCCAACTGACATCTGGAGAGATGCGGTGATCTGAAAACCACTGTTCTAGAACCTTTTTCCATCGGTCGGTTGAGCGGCCAACAAACCCTGTCCCAAAGCCAGAAAAAGGGAAGCATCTCTTCCTCTTGGAGTTTTTGCATCGTCCGCTTGCCCTTGAACGTGAACACTTGTGTGTGTGTGTGTGTCTTTGAGCAACGCTTGGTACAGCCAGCTCTTGGCTAGAAATATTGTATGAGCGGGCAGTCATGAGCAGGTGCCGCTGGCTTTGGCTTAGTTCCCAAGCACTTGGGGTGGGAGGCCTGCTGTGTTCCTGCTGCTTTTGTGTCTGGTCCTGAAGCTGTGAGCCCCACGAGCCTGGAATTTCCACTTTGTATTTGTTTTCCCCCGAATAAATAAGTAGAATGAGTGAATGGTTGATCTTGTCTTTGAAGATGAGGAGGCAGGCTCGGAGAGGTGGGGAGTCCGAGGTGTCTGGACTGTTTGCCTCACTGTTGCTCTAGGCTTGAATCCCAGGGTTGGGTGTCCAGAACAAGATGAGGTATCCACTTGGACGATGCAGTTAGTTCAGGAGCAGCAGGTACCTGGTACTTGGATAACAAGGTCAAGTTCGCTAGCTGGAGGCGCCATCATGGTCCGTTCTGGGGGCGGAGGTTGGGGGAGGTTGCTCAAGGCTTGGCTTGTCCAGTGCCCAGAGGGGATGGGGGGATGTCACAGCCAGTTGTGTGTGTATGGGGGTGTTGCTGATGGTTTTGGTGGCCCCCCTCTACCCCACATCCCCTCTCCATCCCTTTCCAACCCCCTCCTTCTCCAGGTTTGGATCTGAGGGTGCTTGAGGTGGCCAGCCGAGCGTGGGTCAGTGGGACTCAACCTCAGGCTACCCCGTGGGGGTGTTGGCCTTCTTGCCAGGTGTATGGTCGGCTTTGCCCACACTTGCTCCCTTTCCCAGCCCCGTGAGAAAAGGTCTGAATTCGCCTGCAGGGAGGGGCCGAGGGGGGGACACGTGGTCACGACACCCTGGTTCCGGCCTTTCATTGCAGTCATGGGTTGCTGGAGCCAACCCAGCCCACCTCAAGCCCGTGGCTGGGGGCGCTGAGGTCTGAAGGCCTCTCAGGGTGCAGATAAGGTCGTTTTTTATGGATCTGGCTGTGGCCTCACGGGGGTTTTGGTGGTGGTGGGAGCTGGGAGTTGGGTTTTGGTATGACGGTGAGCGACCGCGTAAGAGCGGTGGACACTTTTTGCACTCTTACTTGTGTCCACTAGAGGGCGAAAAGAGACTGTGAGAACAACAAGATTTCTCCAATCTCCTCGATGTGAAATCCTTCCACTCTCCTTACAGATGTGTTACATGCGCAGGGATCTAATTTATTTCCCCAAATGCCCACAGCCGCCTGGGTGGGGCCAGGCTGAAGCCGGGAACTCCATTTTGGGAGTCTCCCATGTGATTGTAGGGAGCCCACTCCTCAATTTAACCCTTTAACTTGAATAATTTGGGGTGCCCACTTACTCAAAGTTATTGACCACCTGCAATGGGCTGCCTTGCCCAGAATCCTAAAATACTTGAAAAAGTTTTGAACATTGCATAAATAAAGGTTTCAGGGCATTGAAAGCCTCCTTGTCCAGAGCCCTGGCTTTCATAAGAGTGAACTCAATGACATTTTTAAAATGTTCCTCTGGGAAAAACAAACTTGCGACGTTATTTCAACCTTGAGGTGGTCCCGCTGTTTGCAGTAGCCCAGCTGAGCCTGGCAGACTGGATGCTGAGACCATGCTTAGAAGGAAGCTGTAAGTTACAAGGATTCTACGCGAACAGGTGCCTTAAGATGAGTCAGGCGGGTTCTGTTGTGTTTGTCTCCTCCTAGTGCAGGCGTTGGAGCCATGCAGGGGTGAGGAGTGGGGAGTGTGCAGGGCGGCGGGGTGGGGTATCTTTGTTGCGTCTTCACCTCCTGGGTCCCCAAACACTCTCAAGGTCAGGCTTGGGGGCCCGGCGGCGTGGCCTAGCGGCTAAAGTCCTCGCCCTGAACGCGCCGGGTTCCCATATGGGCACTGGTTCTAATCCCGGCAGCTAAACTTCCCATCCAGCTCCCTGCTTGTGGCCTGGGAAAGCAGTCGAGGACAGCCCAGAGCACTGGGACCCTGCACCCGCGTGGGAGACCCGGAAGAGGTTC